>NC_064550.1:22659724-22908932 GCF_023856365.1 Brienomyrus brachyistius | reverse complement strand
CATGCACATGCAGCAGGCCATGCAGCAGGCTATGCAGAGGTATGCTGGATGAGCCGGGAGGCCAGTTTTTAGCGCCATCAGGCAGTGGTAATCCCGTAATTTACCAGGGTAAGTATATGCTTTTCTGTACCTGACCCTGAAGCCCCCAGAATAACATTACTGGGGGGCTAATTCCCATTTGCAGGGTCCGGTTTTTCCTGTTTCCCTGGCCCCAGCGTATTGACTGTTTGTAGCCAAAAGGGGGACCTCGAACCTTGGACCCCCAGGCACATTCACGATTTGGGTGCTCGTTCAGTAAGGACAAGCGTCAAGCTTTGAATTTTGTTGCGGATGCACGTCGGACAACGCGAGCTAAATCCGGTCTTAGCGGGGTGCCTGAGGGGTGGCAGGTATTTGCTCTGCATCTTTGTCGATATGCTGTGAATTATTACGGGGCCGCGAGAAGCATTCAGGCTCCCAACCTTATTTTTTTTACACGCCCCCGCAGTTCTGACACCACACCGGAGAACAAAGAGAAACACATTGAAACAGGGGCGGGGGTCCGACGTCGGGGCCCATTCTCCATGGAGCCCTGCCAGGGCGGAAGAACGACGAGGGCAGAAGCTGCCTGCACCGACACCCCCCCCCCCCCCCCGGACGCGGCAGAGAGTCGTTCCGAAAGTCAGCTACTTTGTGGCGTGGAGCTCGACGGCTTGGCGTTGGGTGGGGGGGCGTCCTGTTCTCTCACGAAACGCTGTGAAAAACACCAAGGATGGACGTGGCGGGAGTGTTGCTGCACGGGGGAGGATTTGGACGGGAGAGTGTGGTCAATCTGTTAGTTACTCTCCGACGTCCAAAAAGAAAGCACATTTTGTCATTTAAAAATGCATTAGGCTAAGTTCTGGCTTTTTTTCCCTTTGCCTCGACGGAAGCTGAAGCCCGAGATGCATAAAAGAAAAACGAAAATGCGCATGCAGATATGCACACTCGCACGCAGACGCTCTAAGTTGTGCTACCTGCGATGCTGCTCAAAACCCACCGTTCTCAGTTTTGCAAAAAAAAAATAAATAAATAAACGCGAGCATGCACACACGCTCACAGATGCACAGGAGACCATAGATGGGAGAATTCGAGGAATTTGCGATGCCTTTGGACTGAAGAAAGAATGCACTGAAATTTGCATGTGTGAGAAAATTGTGCATCACTGGGGTGGGGGGGGGGAGGGGGGGTTTGCAGTCATTCCTAACCCCATAATCTGGATCGTGCCATGACCAGTGTTTAAGACGCATTACCAATGTCGATGCTGATCTCTGGAGGGGGGCTGCAGCGGACTATGAGGTCGGGGGGGGGGGGGGGGGGGTGAGGCAATGTCTGTAATCTGTACAAATGAAAAACAATCAGCCTAATGGGGATGTTAGCGAAGCCCCAAATGCGCATATTTTATTCCCTGGAAATCAAAACTAAGACACACAGATCAGAGTAATTAAATTGACCCCCCATTTCAGATTACATGTGGCAGAGGCCGCTGGACGAGTCGAGAGGGGCACCTTCTTCTGATTTGCCTCCTCCTCCCCCCCCACCCCAGCAATGAGCTGAGAGTCCCCCCCCCCCCCCCTCCCCGCCCCCGCCAGCGAGGAGCAAGTGGCCTGCATTAATTAAAACGCCGGCGAAGATGCCAGCTCCGCCACACAAACCGATGGACACTGATTGCACAACCAACCGGATCAGCGCCACAGGAGACAGGTGGCGGGTCACCCTGCGAGCACGCGCGCGTGCGTGTGTGTGTGTGTGTGTGTGTGTGTGTGTGTGTGTGGAGGAAGGCGGGGGCCGCTGGGATGGAGAACCAGGCCGCATGTCTCTTGGCGGCTTCAAGCCGGTGCTGCAGATGTTAGGGTCGCTCTGGAGGACACGCTGCTGAGCATGTCTGCCACCAGAAGACTGCGACCAGTACAGGGACCTGCACTCTCTGCCAAGGCCTTGTCACATTTTACTGATGCCTCATATAGATGTACACATCGCAGATCATGCAAACCGTCCCTCCATCTTCCAGCTGCTGTATCATTTATTGTTTACATTCACATTGCACTATGAATATAAACCCTGGTGTCCAGCCCCCCTGTTTCACACTGTCCTGTGTTTTGCACTTGACTTACCCTGAACAGGATGCCAGTCCATCACAGGGCACATACACTACAGGCAATTTAGAGACGCCAATTAGTCTAACTGCTGTCCCCAGCCTGCAGGAGCAAACCCACGCTTAGAGAGAACATGCGAACTCCACACCCACTGAGCGGAGGCGGGATTCGAACCTGTGACCCTGGAGGTGTGTGGCTACCTACAGAGCCACATGCGAGTGTTTTTTTCAAGCCTCTTTCGATACGTGTGCGTGACCCCCCCCCCCATTTAAGCTCAGTGCTGTGTATGTGAATCAGCCCACAGCCCCTGGCCTGGTTTTAATTACCCCCGTGGAGTAGAGTCCTGGACTGTACTCTACTCCAGTGACTGCCCCCAGTCTGGGGTAACTGGGCTGACCCCTCCAAGGTGGCAAAGCGACACAGTGCTGGACTCTGGGCCGCCCCCGGGGCCAGATTCCCCTTTGGACCTGAGCATGAATTATGGGGGGTAAACATTTGTATGGACAGATGTGGATTAATGTTCATCTCTTCTTCGAGCAGGAGATTAAGCCTGATTTACTGCCAAACAGGTTTTTTGTGGTGATTTTGATTGCAAGTGGGGGTGCCCAGGGCCCATAGGACAGGATGATAATTAAGGTGCCCCCCCCAATCTGAGGTGGATGGGGTATCGGTAAGGTACTACTGCAGAGGCATAATGGGACAGGTGACAGGGCGTAACGGGGCATCGGCACTGATGCCAAACATTTAATCCAGGACGAAGAAAACAAGAACATATTCTTGAGTGCAGCCCAGGGTGAGACAGTACGAGAGAGGGAGAGAGACAGAAGGAGAGAGAGACAGGTGAAGAGAGAAAGACAAAGAGGAAGCGATAGAGGGGGTGACAGAGAGAGGAGGGGGGAGAGAGACAGAGAGAGGGACAGAGAGATGGATAGAAGACAGACAGAAGGATGGGTGGAGAGAGGAAGATGGAGAAAGAGGAAGAGAGAGGGAGAGTCAGAGAGGAGGAGGGGAAAAAGAGAGAGAAGGAGAGAGAGGTGGGTAGAAGAGAGACAGACAGAGGGGACAGGTGGAGAGAGAAAGATAGACAATGAGGAAGAGAGGAAAGAAAGGAGATAGACAGATAGAGAGAGAAGAGGCAGACTGATAGAGAGAGATGGAGAGAGAGGAGACAGAAAGAAAGAGAGAGGGAGGGAGAGAGAGAGGAGACAGACAGATAGAGAGAGAAGACACACACAGGCTGGTGCTGAACTGCGTTGTGAATTTTGTCACTTTGGAGGTGGAAGCGCTGGCAGACACAGGCAGAGCACGAGGTCATGGGTCCGGGGGAAAGGAGGGAGGTGCTGTATCCTTCCGAGAATATCAGCGGTAAATGTGAGTGTGTCCATGCACGAGTGTGTCCGCGTGTGTGTGCATCTCTGCGTGACACTCACACACAGGGGTGTCCCTGTGAATAAGGGTGCCTCTCTACACCTGTCATCCACGCCGTTAATAAACAGTCCTTAGCGCACGGTCCCCCTCGCTCTGAGGATGGGGGGTGTTTAATGCTTTAGGGGATCAGAGCCATGGTGACCACAGTTATGACATCACTCCCACCCCCTCACTTGTGTCAAAGGAACTCCTTATTTACAGATCTGACATTATTACTGTACTGTGTCTGTATAGATGATTATTTAAGAGTCTGAGCAAAGAGCAAGTAAATGAGAATGATAGCTGTGTGTGTGTGTGTGTGTGTGTGTGAGCGGGTATACCTATCCTTATGGGGACACAATGTCTCCATAACGTGATAATTTTTTTTTCCTGGTCATAAGGGAAAACTCAATTTTATAAAAATCAGTGACTGCTATGAAAAAACTAAAAATGCAAAAACTCTTGTATTTTGCTTGGTGACTTATGGTTATGGTTAGGGCAGGGTGGGGGTTAAGGTTGTCATAGTTAGCGTTAGCATTTTTCCCATAGAAGTGAATGAGCAAGCCCCATAAGGATAGGTATACCCTACGTGTGTGTGTGTGCGTGTGTGTGTGTGTGTGTGTGAGTTTTTCAAAGTTTGGGGTCACTTAGAAATTTCCTTGCTTTTGAAAAAAAAAACATTTTTTTTTGTCTATTAAATTAACATCAGATTGAACAGAAATACTCTGTTGTAAATGACTGTCATGGCTGGAAACAGCTGGAATATCTACATACTGTAGGTGTACAGAGGCTCCTTATCAGCAACAATTTGTCCTGAGTTCCAGTCGAATGCTATGTTTGCCAATGCAGGTTTATCATTTTAAAAGTTTAATTGACCATTAGAAAACCATTTTGCAATCATGTTAGCACAGACGAAAAGTGCGGATTGAAGAAACAATAAACCCGCCTCTTTGGACTAGCTGAGTGTCTGGAGCTTCAGTGATTGTGGGTTCGATTACAAGCTCAAAATGTTCAGAAACAAGGAACTTTCTGCTGCAACTCATCGACCTATCCTTGTTCCGAGAAATGAAGGCTATTCAGAATGACCAATGAAAGGAAAAGACTGAGATGGGTAAATGAACACTGATGAAGTCTGGGAAAAAAAAGTGATACGAATGTAAGTTTGAGGTGTTCGGGTCACAACGAAGGATGTTTGTGAGACGCAGATCAAATAATAAGATGCTGGAGGAGGGCTTGACGACATCTGTCAAGCATGGGGGAGGCCATGTGATGGTGTGGGGCTGCTTTGGTGATGGTTTAGTGGGAGATTTATAGGGGGTGAAAGGGATTTTGAAGAAGAAAGACTGTCACTCCATATTGCAATGTGCCACACCCTGGGTCCTACATCAGGACAGTGACCCCAAACACAGCTGCAAACTGTGCAAGAATTATTTAGGGAAGAAGCGGTCAGCTGGTGTTCTGTGTGTAATGGAGCGACCAGCACAGTCACCGGATCTCAGCTCTCTTGAGCTGTTATGGGAGCAGCTTGACTGCATGGTACGTAAGAAGCTTCTAACTCTGTCAGTGACTATATCCCATTTATTTAGCTATATTTCATGTTCAAACTCATTTCATGTGTGTTTGCATGGAAAGCAAGGAAATTTATGTCACCCCAAACCATTGAATGCTTGTGTGTGTGTGTGAATGTATATTTATGTATAAATATGTATTAGATGTATATATGAGAGAAAGAGAGAGAGATATTAAAGCATATCTGGCTCTGGGCATATTTTGATCTAGATATACCCAG
Source organism: Brienomyrus brachyistius (assembly GCF_023856365.1). Taxonomy (NCBI): domain Eukaryota; kingdom Metazoa; phylum Chordata; class Actinopteri; order Osteoglossiformes; family Mormyridae; genus Brienomyrus; species Brienomyrus brachyistius. The sequence goes on along the minus strand of NC_064550.1, from coordinate 22,903,622 downwards.
GTTTTGATGTTCCTGGACTCCACTTAAAAAGCGGGGGGGGGGCACCACGTAAATCTGCAGTCTAGATGGATGGACCAGCTTCAACTTTGAGCTACATTCAGAATTATGTCCCCCCCCCCCCCCAACAGTCAGGGAACGACTACCCCTTCTCTCCCAAACACACATGTAGATTGTGATTAAATTCACCGCCGGCGATGATCCTCACTAAATCTTTGCGTTTTTCATTTTACAGAGACTTAATATGGATCATCGTTCCACGCACTGTTCCCCGCCGCTTAATCTAGAACAATCTCCCGCGATGAATTGGGACCCGGCAAACATCTGATGGTTAAGTCATCGGAGACGGGGCCCATTGGCCTGCTGAATTAAGCCCACTGGGCCAACGCACCGCAAAAACAGCTGCTCCCATTACAGGCCATGCCGGTAATCTGAGACACTGACCTGGTATTTACAATAATCTGGCTGCCGGTTAAGAACAAGGAGATGTCCCACGGAAGGAGGCAGTCCGAGCGGCTCCAGCGGGAATTTGATATCTCACTACCAGGGGGTGGGCTGGCGTTTCTCGAACCCTCACTTCGGCGACCCCCCTTAACCCCTCAGATGCTTAAAAAACTAAATAAATAGGTAGAGAGTAGAGTTGGAAGATGTTAGCTAACTAGCTGGTTAGCAGAACATGCTGTTTCAGCATCTCATAAATAAGGAACCCATTAATTTAATATTTAGTGTAATATTTAGTGATTTTCTGTGGCCAACAAGCCCCCCCCCGTCCCCCCCTAAACCTGCAGGGCTACTGATGACTGTATGTTGAGACGTCACAGGCATGTTGGGGAAAGTGAACAGCGACCAGGTGGGAAGTTATAAAAATGAGAGGGAATGTGGTCGCCCTGGAGTTGGATGAGGTCAAGTGACAAGCCCTTAGCCAATCGCGGAGGGAGGCTTATTCTCACCTCTCCAGCTCACACCTCAGTTCCTGTCCTCCCACAAACTCCATGCCCTTTGCACCCAAAGCCAGAATGCTTCACTTTCACTTTCGCGATTTCATGGCACTTCCAGATATAATCCTCTGGGTCTGTTCATTTCCCTCATTTCCCCAAGTCAAACGTACTTCCGCAATGTCCCGCCCACCATGTCCGCCTGCCCCCCCCCCCCCCCCCCCCCGTCTCCTCCCTGATGTGTCCCTGACAAACCGCGCTTGTTGCTTGTTACCCCTCGTCTGTCTTTATTTTGATCTATTTAAAAGTCTCTGGATTTTCTTTTGCTTTTCAAGTGAAATTAAAACATAAGAAATGTACAAACGAGAGGAGGCCGTTCGGCCCATCAAACTCGTTTGGGGAGAACTTAACTAATAGCTCAGAGCTGTTAAAATCTTATCTAACTCTGATTTAAAGGAACCCAGGGTTTTAGCTTGCGCTACACTAGCAGGAAGACTATTCCATACTCTGACTACACACCATGTGAAGAAGTGCTTCCTCAAATTTATTTTAAAATGTTTTCCCACTAATTTCCACTTATGGCCATGAGTTCTAGCATTTAAACTAGTATTGAAAAAGCCATTTGCCTGAACAGCATCCAGACCTGTTAGAATCTTATATACCTGGATCGTGTCCCCCTTTAGTCTCCTTTGCTCGAGGCTAAACAGATTCAGCTCAGCTAACCTCTCCTCATAAGACATTCGTCTAAGACCAGGAATCATTCTTGTAGCCCTACGTTGCATCTTTTCCAAGGCAACATTTTAACTCTTTAAGGTGGCCAAACCTGCACACAAAATTCTAGGTCTTGTCAGCCCCAATCCAGTCCTTGACGTCTAACCTTCCTGTTTCCTGTGTCTGTCCCTGTACCAGTCCTCCCCTTTTGACCCCTTACGGTCCCGTTTGTTTAGCAATCCCTGTTTAGTTTTGGTCTAATAAAGCTCCTTTCGTTCTTACGCCTGCCTTTGAGCCGTTCGTCTTGAACACCATGACAACAACAACAAAAACAAAAAAACCAGACAAACAAAAACAAAAGCCTACAAATATGACCACGGAAAATACATTCTCAGTATTAATCAATACCAAAAAAAAAAAAACATTTTTAGGAAGTTGAGGCGCATGGTTGGGCATTGAGCCACCATCATACTGGCGCGGCGGCGCGGGGCTGAGGTTCTGTGCGGGGCAGGATTAGTCCATTACATTAAACTGCAGGCATTTTGGCAGGCGCCGGGAAATCCGCCTTCTTTAGCTAATGTAAATAAGCATTCCGACGGGACGGGAACATGCGGAGTGTGGCGGGGGAGGCAGCCCAATCCGCAGATTAACTGCATCAGACTCCCATGCAGTGCGACCATCCTCGCCGGTGCCTGCGAGTGCTGTACGTCACAGCAGAGGGATGCGATGGGCAGCCCAAGCAGCCAGGGGCACCGCTGTGTTGAAGCACAGGCGGGGCTGCAGGATTCATCAACATGGATTTATCCTAAGATGCAGTGTGATGTCCGGCGGGCCAGGACCCCCCCCCCCCCCGGACAGCTGAATAAAATGGTCAATGGTGAAAAAATTTGCAGAAAGATGACTGCCTGTATCACTTAAAGAAATACACTCACACACACACAGACATGCACACACAGACACACATACGCACACACACACAGACACACACACACACACAGGACAGAAAGCCAGACATGAAGCTGTTTATGAGGCGTTTAGTTCAGGTGTGACAAGCTGAGTTGTTGGAACGGTGGTTGACAGGCTTGTGCACTGATGAAAACTAGGTTAAAGAGAGAGGGAGGGAAAGGAGAGAGAGAGACAGAGCCATGGAACACGGACCAGACTGAGCCCCCCGTCACTATGAGGATTAACTGGGGGGAATTTACTCCCACAATCTGCAGCGAAGCAACTAAGAGCCCCCCCCCCCCCCCCCCCCCCACAGCCTTGGCGTGTGGCATAGAGAATGACAGGAGCTCAACTCTCTCTAGAGATCATAACGTGCATCAGAGCAATCAGCGCAGTTTATAATGCTCTTCACATTCCTGTTCACATTGTGGTTCATAATGCGGTTTATAAAGTGATCCACACTGCGATTTACAATGCGGTTTATAAAGTGATCCACACTGCGATTTAAAATGCGGTTTATAAAGTGATCCACACTGCGATTTAAAATGCGGTTTATAAAGTGATCCACACTGCGATTTACAATGCGGTTTATGAAGTGATCCACACTGCGATTTACAATGCGGTTTATAAAGTGATCCACACTGCGATTTACAATGCGGTTTATAAAGTGATCCACACTGCGATTTACTATGCGGTTTATAAAGTGATCCACACTGCGATTTATAATGTGGTTTACATTGTGGTTCATAAATTAGTTCACATTCTAGTTCACTTTGCCGTTCACACTGGTTCATAATGTGATTCACATTACGGTTCACACTGCAATTCACGTTGCAGTTATTGTATAAGCTGTGAAAAAAGCACGTCAAATACCCATAAAGATATTTCCCATTTAAACAAAGACTGCCCCCCCCCACATTTATCATCCCTAACAAGACTATGGCACCACAGTCCGCAATTGTAATATTTCTTATTATACTTCACGTATATAATTAGATTATCAATATATGCATAACAACAAAATATACCATCATCATTCTAGCAAATATCCATCCTTTTTATTGTAAATGGCTGTTGTATCATGGAAATTCTGTAATTCAGCAGCTTAATAGATATTCAATTACAATTGACACGTCCTGCATGTTAATCGCAGGTCTTGCGCCGCTGAACCGCAGCGTCACACATGGGCGCAGTGTAATGGCGGTGGTGCCAGGCATTGTGAGTGGCATGGGGGCTCTGGCAGCACTGCAGCGATGCTCCTGTTCCACAGAATGTGGGGCCCCCAGTCTGCCCGCCTGAACTGCCCCCGCTTTCCCAATGCCGACACTTACAGCCTGGGAGGAGCCAGGGGCCCCCAACCAGTGGGCCACACCTGTTGGAGCAAACTGGGCGTCTCCCTGATAACCTTTCCCATAATGCCTCACGCTATGCTTCCACTTGTCCTAATTAAAACCGTTTCCCTTTTCAATAAATTTTTATATAGTGCCTTTCGCAACATTGTCGACCCACTCTACCGCATCTGGCCACACGTTGCTACATTATTTATTCAAAATGGTGCATGAAACTGGGAGAAAGGGAAGGAAAGAAACGCAAGAGAGGAGAGATTTCTTCTCAGCTTGTGTGTTTACCGCTGTTCTTTTCAGCTACTCCACACCCCCTCTTTTGAATTTCAATTACTTTCTCATATTAAAAAAAAAAAAAGAAAACACACATGTCCTTCTAGGACGTTCTGGAGGACATATCTCCCCCAACTGGCTTGCAAATGGCCGGGAATCCCGCAGAAGGACCTGGAGGCCACAGCCTGGACACAGAGGCCTGCTCTGACCTTCTCGGCCCACTGCCACGGCGACCCTCACCGGGAGAAGCAGAGCAAAGATGAGATGACATGTCCACCATAATTGACCAACTGGCCCTGAGCGCATTGCTTGGCCCGATATCTCTTCGACACAAACCCCCCTGCATGCTTTTTTTCCGCCCGGAATTCTGAGCTATAGCGGCTAACCTTCCTCCCAGCTGTGTTACCTCTGTGAACACGGGCGATTCACGCTCTACATTTCCCCAAATCCCCTTACGCAGTCATATTACACACCCGAACAATGAAAGAGCTCAATCAGAGCAATCGACCAGCTCGCCCAGCCTGGATTATATCATCCCATTGCGATGATTAAAGTGAAAATTGAGCGGAAGGTTTCAAATCCCATGTTCACAAGATGGGGGGGGTGGGGCAGTGGGAGGAGCCGAGCGGATAATAGGAGAGTAGGCCATTGTCTGACAGCAAGCGTTCATTATTGTTCATTGCTGAATGATATTCAGGGAAGCCGATTGGTCCGTTCAGATCAAACACTGGCCAATGAAATCATACTGGAATTTATGTCAAGTTTTCGTGGGAGAGGAGGGGGGAAAATTCAGTAAATGGTCAGGAAATAAGCTGACGAAGGAGGGAAGGGGCCTTCAAACCTGCTTTTTATCTGCGTGAGGTGAGGCTAATGTAAAGCTGAACACTTTGCGTCATGTGACGCTGGCTAAACACACCCCCCATCTGTGAACAGGAATAAATGTCACGGACTGCCGTGCGTGTAATTCACACAGCCGTAATGTATCAGGATGTTAGCGGCCCTCAGATGTGAACGCGCCACACAGCCCCCACTTTGCTGTCGCTCCACTGCACTTCCTCGGATAATCCCTCACGTGAGGGGGGGGGGGTTTGCGGCCACCTGGCCCCAGCCCCCTGAGCCGGGCTGTTTGGACCTCAATGGCCCGGAGGCTGACGACTGCAGGACGACAGTAAACTGGCCATGGGAGCTTCTGGCATCTTTATTCAGGCAGAACCATGACACTGTTATCGTTATTCTTATTGTTATTACTACTCCAGTTATTATTGCTGTTATTATTGTTGTTGTTGTTGTAGTAACAGTTATATAGTACTGTGGCAAATAACCTGACACTCCAGAAATTTGTGGAACAAAACCGCTAAAAAACTTGAAATGAGAAGGCACCCAGACTCCAGTCATTAATATCCGCAAAAGTGATAATCAGGACAGTGGGGGCTTCTAGGAAAACTGCAGATAGAACTTTCCCCCCCCCTCCCCACAAAGTCTGATTTTTTTGCAGCACATTTGCGCCTGTTTCCATTTCCGTGACAGTTACTTGACTTATCAGATCCACAGTGCAGTGGGCTTGTGATCTGTAATCAGACCCCAATGTGGCGCTTGTGTTACCCAACAGAGCTGCCCTGTGTCTCAGATGAGATGATGTGGGGCTCACATTGACCCGCCCTTATCTACAGAGTAACGGGCCCCCAGTACATGAATGGCGTAATTAGGCATAAGATCCACACTTAACATATGTCACTCTGATGGGTGCCTCTGCCTGAAACACTGAGGGGGGCGGTCCCACCACCAAAGGGGCGGTCCCACCACCAAGGGGGCGGTCCCACCACCAAAGGGGCGGTCCCACCACCAAGGGGGCGGTCCCAAAACCAAATAGTCGTCCAATGGCTGAGCAACAATAAACACAATTTCAGGTGTGAATCAGAGCAGAAAACAGATTTTCTGTCCTTTTATGGAACTAAACGGCCAGGCTAACTGCACTTGGTTTGGTCATTCCGGAGTCAGCAGACCCAACACACCCCTGCACACACAACCAACCCCATCTGGCGATTTTAATGAACCATCCATCCATCAGTATTCCAGCCGCTTATCCAGTGCAAGGTTGCTGAGATCCTGGCGTCAACCGCAAAAAAAAAAAAAATCATAGTGCAGGACATCCTGTGCTACATGACAAAAATATCAAAACTGAGAATTTCATTGGAAAAGATTTAATTGCAAACAAATCTAATCATTTTTCCAAGTCACATGGCTAATAGCATTTTTCTGTGTTATCCATCAGCTAAAAAAAAAAAAAAAAAAAAGTTTTCAAGTTTGGCGAGTTGTGAGAGACATATCACACGCGGACGGACGCCAAATAGATGCATTATCACTGCCGATACAGGCAGCTTAGCTTCTGAGGTGTTTATGACCAAGATCGAGGAAACAAATCAGATCCTACTGGCACAGAGATGCCATCAAAACAAAGCTATTCTCTTTATTAGAACGTTTCGAGAGAATTATCCATCAAGCGATGAAACAAATCCCATAATTCCTTTAAATCTTCAGGAGCTGCTGATTAGACTTGATATATGTGCCTTTGTCAATGGGAATCTATGAAAAATCAGGTAAGTGCAGCGATGATGAAAATGAGTCGAGCCGTGAGCTCCGGCCCAGACTGGGCGAGCGCTCAGCTGCTCACACCAGGAATAAATCTGATAAAAGCGATTCCACGCATGGATCAGAGGCCATTACGGTGATCCCTCTTACGAGACCCACCCGGCCGAAAAGGCCTCTTAATTTATCGGAAAAAGATGGAGAAGATCTCAGCGAGAGGATGAGATCAACAACGACTCACTGCCGCCTTTTATGGAAAAATTAAAAACCACGTTTTACGTGAGACAACAGGACACAAGTGAGAGTAGATGGCAAACGTGAAGACAAGGCTGCAGAGGATGTCTGTGACGGGCGCGACGACACCTACGTCTCCAAGGTTATGGACCGTACTTTGTTTTGTTCTGGGAATGTCGGCCCTCTGGAGACGAGGAACCTTTGCTGTGGTCATGGGCATGATGACCTCCTAGACAGCAAAATGTGGAATCACTCCATCTAGGAAACGCTGAACAGCTCTGGGAACTATCTTGAGTCGCAAGGTCTAAACACTCACTGGAAAGATGGCTCAACTGGGATCGAGAAATGGCCACTCTCTGATTTGGACTGTGGGGGGGGGGGGGGGGGGTTATTATTTAATAGCCCCACCCCCACCCCTGCTGCTCCCCCTCAGTATTTGCCTGGCCTCCTGAAAGCATCTCCCATCTGTGTGCATCGACTGACTGATCCTACGTGTGATAATGGCCGTCTCTCTCAAAAATCCGGATTTCCACCAAAAGTCAACGCTCTTCAGTATCAGCGGAATTCATTTCTTTCTGATTTGAGGGGGTGGGGGAAAAAAAAACCAAAATAAAATCCCTAAGACGCAAAACCCCATCGAGCCCCAGAGAAACACCCCTCTCCTAATATAGATGTAGAGTGTAGAAGCCGCACAGTAAGCTGATTACTTCAATTGGATAAAGAAGCTTTGAGGAACTTTAGCAATCCACTGTAGATGGATACAGCGTGTTTCAGCTTGTAAGTCAAGGCTTATCAACCACCCACCCCATCAATGTGAGCTAGATCAGGGATTCAGGTAAAAACGTGACAAGAATATTATCATATATATACATGTTACATCAGATCGAAACATATCACATACACACTACAATACTGAATTCATAGTGCTTCATTGCTGACTACTATGCAGGGAGGTTATGGGTAATTGTAATTTGTATCAATTAAAATAACGACAGGTATTATGTACAAACAAAATGTCTCATTCTTCAAGACTTCATTCTTCTTGCAGACATGATGCTTGCGTGGGGCAGCATGGTGGGACAGTGGTTAGCACTGTTGCCTCACACCAGTAGGACATGGGTTCAAGTCTCTGTTCTGTGCGTGGAAATGACATGTTCTCCCCGTGTCCTAATGGGGATTCCTCCAAGTACCCCACTCAAAGAATATGCAAAGGTGACGTGGAGATACCAAATTGCCTCTAGGTGTGAGCTGTGTGTGAGTTTGCTTTGCAATGGGATAGAACCCCATGCTGGGTTGTTCTCTGCCTTGTGCTCACAGGCTCCAGACCCCTTGCTTGATCCAAAATAGAACAAGCAGTTTCAATGTACAGATATTCTTGCACGCTTTGTGTTATCAAATAAAACTATTTGTTTTATGAGTTTAAATGTAAATATTAAATATAGTTCATGATGTTAGTGACCTTTTACGCGAGATAAAACACACATCAGAAAATGTTCAATTTATTAATTGCTATCATGTATTATTTACTGTTTGATTTATAGACCCTGTTTGCAATATTTTGGCTGCAGTCCTGTTCTGTGAGAGCAAAATGGCGTGTTGTAGTCACACATGGATGTTTACTCTCAGATTCCTGCATTTCAGGCTTGTGTACAAATTTCATTCAAATGCCACTTTTCTAAATGCAGTCACTCAACTGACATGCATTTTCCTTTAGCATTTCATGGAACTGAAATGCCTTTCCCTTAGCATTTCACTCAACTAAAATGTTTTCTCCTCAACACTTTAATACTCAAATTAAATGCCTTTTTTCTTTAGCATTTTAATGCTTCTCCCCTTTGAAACGCATTTCGCTTCATTTTAGTGCCACCCAGACGCTGTGAAATGCAGGACTCTGCATGGGTCTGATTATTGAACGCACTCACACACTCTCCTTTCTCCCCTCGGAGCAAAAAACGAACACTTCCTGTTTACCAGTAACATTCCACAATACATAATAATAATGATGATAAGAATAATAGTAATAATAATACAATTGGCTCTGACTAAATAAATGTGGAGGCTTATATTAACGCTTCGTGTTTGAATCAGTCAAGCTCCTTCTGCTGTCGATGAAGGAAATGTCAAAATTTAAGGAAATTAAACTTTCAAGCAATTCCTGTGGAACATTGCAATTAATGGGCAGTGAAATTAACGAAAAATATTTATAAATATCAACGGAATGAAAATTGGTGTCGATGTGTAATTGAACTGAGACCTTAATTTATGAGGGGAAAAAAAAGTGTGAAAAAAATTATTTAGAGGATTGGTGAGAAAACTGTACTATCCGAGGTCCAAATATTCAAAATGAATTGATAAAAATAGGCTTTGGTGGAAAAAATGAAACAGCTACGTCCTATGTGTTAAATGGCAACCACCTAACTTAGAAACTCTATTAAGAGCATCACAGTTTACAATCAAGCAATCAACCACCGCTGCTGTAAAATGCGGTCACAATCCTGACAGGATCCTGTAAACTTTCAGGGGAAATTAAAACGTTTTTTTTTTTTTTTTTTTTTTTGCCAAAAGCACATTTTAAAAGACAAAACTCTGTTACAAAATAAAACGTTCATCGTGAAAACGACCCGAGATTTAAAATGCTGCCATTTAGGGAGTTACTTAGCCCGTAATGAAGCGGCATAATGAAATCAATGTCCTTGAACATCCTTCATCAATCCTCTTCGTCTACTCTATCCAGCCTGTCAGCTAATCCACGTGCCAGCGCTATATTAATTAAACACAGCGTTTCTTCAAGTACTTAAGTGAAGCACTATTATTGATAATGAGCAGCTTTCAAAAGAGTCACATCCCTCCAAAATTACTTTTTAAACCAGCCTTATTAAGCAGAAAATTAGACCCAAATCAGTCTACAAGGTCCTCATTAAAAACTACTGATCCCTGGCTTCATGCATGTTCTAACAATTTTAATTAGGGAAAGCGCAAGTCTATCCGCTGTGATAAATGCTATTAATCTTCCCTTTCATTTTCTGCCGAGCTGCTGCACAGACTCTGACTCGGCCCATCGGAGGCCCAGTTCCAGAGGAGTCCGTCTTCCTGGTCCAACGAGGACGCCCTCCAGGCCCGACCGATGTTCCAGTTCACATCCTAGCGAACGAAAAACAACTGCAAGAGTTTTCTTTCTTTCCGTAAAAGGACTCTTAACGATTAAAGGGACCCTGCTGTCGTGTATGAAATGGAAACCCGCGGCGCCATAGCTAACTTTGGAATGTTCTGGAAAGATAATGTTATCTGTGGTAGAGTTTAGTAGGATTCTAGGCTTTTAGAAATGTGCAGCTCTGGCGGCAATCGTAACTTCTCCAAAAATCTCAGTGAAGGTCTTAAATATGATCAAATTCAGTTACTCTTTTATGCGGAGACAAAACTACAAATTCCATCCCAAAAAGGATTCGTCCGGATTTAGATTTCATGTGCAGTCAGATGGGATATATTCCGAGGGAATTGTTTTTCCTTTTTCCTCCTGGACTGTGACAACGTTTGTTCAGCGCAAACACTCGCAAAGCTCTGAAGATTCCAGCTGATTACAGTCTAACGGCGGTTAATGGCGTGAGGCTGCAGAGTGAGATTCAGAGTCCTAGACTCATTCAAGTGCCCATCAGTGGAGTTTGAGCAGAGGCTGCGGACTTGGGGAAGGAGGTCAGGGACCACTTCAGTCTGGGGGTTGATTCTTGTCGCGCCAATGCAGTTGAGTTAAGGACCAGAGGCCACACACGAGAGATGCAGCAGTGCACCGCGGAGCCTAGCCAGAGCGTCCAAAACAAAGAGGCAGAAGGGGTTACAGACCGCCCCTTTAAGCGACCATACATGAGATTCGGTGCACACATCACCGGCAGCTCACCGGGGGGCGCTGTACCGGTGTCGTCCGGGGCAACGGGTATTCTGAATACCCCCCTAGGGCCACCCTCGCTCACTGGCTAGTAAAGCGTTTTATCGCTGTTGTTTAATTACGGATGTAATGCTTAGAGCAGAAAGGAGGGGCGGACAGAGAGTCTGGGCCGTTTTGTGGATGCCAGGCGGACATACATCTTCATCCCCCCCTCCGTGTTTACTGTCCGCTATTAGGATGCGCCGCGCCTCCCTGTCACCTCCGGCGGATTATCGATAGCGTCCTACATGGCTTTTGGCAGTAATTAACGAGTGGATCCGCCGCTCCATTCAGAGCAGGTCTCCCATTAGCCGCTAACGAGAGCAATCGGAAATTGGCTCGAAGGCTATCCCCACCCCCCAAATAAACCGCCGCTGCTTTTCTCTCCACCCCTTATTTTCCCAGAAAAGTTGTCCACTAGTTTGTATGGGGAGGGAGACCATTACAGAGATTAAGGTTTGCCTGGCTCATGACTGCCCGCTTTGTCATCTCTCATTCCCCATCAAGCCTGCAGGCCGGGATCGCGCCTTCCTCTGCGTGTAGCCTTGACCCACCCCCCCCCCCCCTTCATCTTCTCTTCCTCCTCATTCCAAAGTGCCTTTCAGGCTCCCGACTGCATGCCGACTGCATGCGGGCGCGGTACGCAACCCATTCTATCCAAATCAAACACCGTCCCTTTAACCAGCAGCCTGCATGTCCCTGGTTTTTTAAAGCCCAGTTCCGTTTTTATGCTTTACCCCCCCCCCCCCCCCCCAGCCAGATGATTCTCTCCCGCATCCCCACAGCGAATTAAAATGCGTGGTGTCAGGTGCCTCGTGGCAACCTACGAAGCCCCAGCCTGGTTTAGGACCGCGGATGCAGATCCCCCCTCATCCGCCGCTTGTCTGATTATTAAAGTAACAAACGGGGGGGGGGCGTCTCGTCTAACTCGCAGCGACGTCGCACTGAATCACCGAGCTCCTCGGAACAAACTGACTCCCCCCCTCATCACTCTCGACAAAAGGGAGCTGGAAGGAATGAACGCCTGTGATGTCATGGGGGGGGGGGGGGGGGCGCACATTGCTGCAGGGGAAAAAAAAGAAAAGTAAAAATACGGTGACCTGAGCATTCTCTTTGCCGGGAGTCACCCGTGTAGATGTCCAGCGCCCGTCTGCCTGGTTTCACCTCCGGCCGCCCGTCCTGCAGCTCGCATGGCCCCCCTCCGCTGGCTCTCGCCTCCTCTTCGTCCTCCAGCCCCCTCCCCGCTCTCATCCAGTGCGTCGGGAATGTGCGAGGCATGAGGAGTGGTACAATGTGTCTTGGACACATTTCTTCTGCGGGAGTTTAATTAATTCAATCGGCTCCGTCAAAATAATTTGGACGAATTAGCCGCGCACGGACATACATCCGTCATGCGCGACCGTATTCATAACGACAGAACTCATCGGTGTAGATCAATATATATGAGTTTACATTAAATTTGTCAATATTAAGCAAAGTCTTTGGCTTGTCCAGTAGTCGCGAAGAACAGCTTGCGTCTGTTCTCACATGTGTGTTTTATTCAGGCATGTGAGGCTAGTCTGTGCCTTTCAGATAGCTGCACAGCAAGGTGCTCCCGTGTCACTCTTGAATAAAGTGATGAACCGAAAGTTCCCTTAGGGTATGAATACGGCTCAAATGACACCTGCCTGAAGGTGACTGACAGTCGGTAACACTGGGGCCTCTTCTCCCCCCAGGAAATAAATACGACAAACAGCTCAGCAGCTACGTACAGCTCCGCAACGTAGGACTAAAAATGAACGCGAATTTATTTAATTGCCAATTAAATTAGTTATATGTTATTTGATAATTGCTTTCAGCAAATTTCTTCCTTTTAAATAAACTTCATGAGTTACGCCAGTCCAACGCAGTTGAACATTTTGTATTATTCTGACAAAATGTCAGTGGTAAAGTAGATTCAAGAGAAGGTTCTGGAAAAGGCATACATAGAAAAAGCAAATAAAAACTGAATCACAACCCAAGAGGTACATCGCTGATCCGTTACTTAAATCGAAATATCTCAATCTGTCGTACTGTTAACGCAAGACTCGCAACTGAAAATGTGTTTCTTGCACACACTACAATAGCACTAACATTTTAACATTTTGCAGTCCTTGTAATTATCTCCACGGCCAAGATCCACCAAAAAATCACAACAGCAGTGTTTTGTCAGAAATAAATCTTGACAGTTTTCCAGACACTCATATGTCAGGGAGCGCCTATGTGAAATGTCACGGCTGCATCCTGACATCCCGCAATCTTTAACTTAAAGGGGAGCGAAACGCGGCGGCCGCACACTGCGCAGGGTCTGCCGGGCAAGGCGCGCCTGTCAGCCGTCAGATCCCGCTTCACCTCTGCTGCATCTTAACTGCGGGAGGCGCCGGGGATGCGCCTCCGCTATCGAGTGAGACATTGACTGAGATCTGCATAATATATAAAAACTGTGACCGAGAAAAATCGCATTATTTGCATAGCAAAAGTTCTTATATAATCTACATTGGAAGGAGGCGACCCACTTTTCAAACTTTGCATACAATAAAACGAAACAATTCGGTGTATAATTCCGTGTATAAAATGTTATTCATACCAGAAGATTGTTATATAGAGCTATTCACATTTTTAGGAATTCGTACATTCACTTATATTATACTAAAGCGGAGTATTCGAAATCCCAAATTAGGCCTACCTAAGGAATTCAGATTAATAGTTAGCCTGATTGCATATAAAAAGATCGCATTAAGATATCATTTCTATTCACACGGACAACATTACGTAACATTTATTCCATCTGTGGTAAATTTATTTTTTCCAAGGCGTGCATGTCACTTATTCATTGAGTGTATCCCGGTATATCTGTCCGATAACTATCTCCTCAACTGCGACAGAAGGGATCTGAAAATAAGTTTTGCTCTGAACAGTTTTGCATAACAGTCACCTTCCCTTTGGTAATATAAGCGGACGTCGCATTTTAAAACAAATCGGTGTCAGAGGTCCTTATTCAATCGAACCCCGTCTTTGCGTTCACGCGCCGTTACCGAACACGGCCAAGAAACCACAGAAAGTACAATTGTTACTACTGGGCCTTGATAAGCAATTAAAATTTCGAAAGTGAATAAGGTCAAATCTTACGTCAGATTATTGTAGCAAAAAAATGTCAGAGGTTTAGCCTCGAGGTCACTTCAGGAGAACATTCGCTCTCGTCCTGGTTGAAAATATTTGTAAATAAGTTCTGAAACGGTTTAAGCAGCTATTGGAAAGTTATTTAGCCTACAGTATGCTTATATAAAGCTTTTTTTATTGAATGATGTAAGCTGTATGTTGCAATAAAACGTGGTGCTTACAGTGTTTTAACCAATAGGCCTATTATTTAACTTTGTAAATGCTGTACTGCTCTGATTACATCCACCGGGGAAAACCGTGGCGTTTTAAAACCTGATGTTCGCCATTGTTCGCAGCTAATGTTTTTCCTTTCATTTAAACGTGAGACAGGAGACTTTCAGCGAACTGTCCTAATCTCTGTCTGACGTTGTCGCGGCGGAGGGTCTCGTAATCAGACAGACAGAGAGGGGTCAGCAACTTCGGGACTGGCTCTGCAAACGTATGTTGGTAATACCTACCAACACGTAGCAGGGGGGTTACATCATTGATAGGTTTTATTTATATTGATTAAAATATTTAGGGTTATATATCCAAAACGTATAACACAGAGTGGTACGAACTCCAAAATGGGTATTTATTTATGGCGAGTGTTTTATACAAATGCGGAATTCAGTGGTTACCGCAATAACAGAATTAACTGAATGTATTAAGCTATAATTACATTCTAAACAGCGTTAAATGGATAAATTCAGATATTTCCTGGCACATCGTTTGACCACTACATTCAGGGGGAAAAATCGGATTGAATACATGGTAACGACTTAAACGTTAACGTGTCTGGATGAACGGGGATATTCAAAATAACTGGGAAGGATTTTTAAGTGGCTAATCATCTGGTTATATTTCATAAATTGCAAATAATTTATCTGAAGAGCAAAGAAGAATTCATAGAAGGTTAATTACAAGTATTATAAATAAAGTAGGCAATGCGACATCTACCTTTTTTTTCTGGACAACTTGCAAAAAATGTTGCTTTGCAATTTTTTCCCATAGTATAAACATTTCAATTGTTCTACTTCAATATATGAACCTAAATATTCTACGAACGGTGCGGGAAATTCTGTTATTCCACTGTTTGCAAAATAAACCCATTCTGGGACGAATTCACACGTTATCCTGAAGAATATATATATGTTTTAATTATAAAGACATATAAACAATATATGAAATTCAATGTCTCAACACAATCAAATGTTTTATCAATGTAGTGTTTTGTAATTAATGCCTTGATATCGATACTTTGATCAAGTTTCCCACAGTTGTACAATACAATCAAGTGTGTAATAACAAAGTGAACATCCTGTACACATCTTTTTAAAAATATATTACATTTCCCTCCCCCCCCCCACATCGTCTAAACTGTAGTCATGAGAAATACATCATTCATAATTAGCAAAACCGACTATCACGCCTCATTAGCAATGGCTGTTCAACGTTAATGACAACATGTACGCCTCACTGATTTGTATCACATTTGAATGTTGCATAGTTTACATGTAGGAAATTTAACTGAAAAACCTCCGAAAACTTTCAAATCCAGCACGTCCAACCAGTCGCTCATTCAGTAAAGGACAACTGAGCATGTAGTTCCCCACTACATTATGACATAAACGGTTTTGTTACACGGAATTACAAATAACTGTGTAAACGAAAAGAATATATAATAAAATAAAGAGAAAGTACAACTTTAAGGTTAACAGCGATTTGAACGCTCCATCCCAACACGAGTCAAACCGTTAGTAAAGAAGTCTTGGGTTGCGATCTATTATATGTGGATGGCAGAATTTATTTGATCATAGTGTATGATTACGGATCGGACGAAACTCATTTTCAATCAAATGTTTAAATAAATCGAGAGTCTGACATGTGGACGGATGAAAGCGAGGAAGGAAACTTAATCAAGGCTTGTCGCTGCAGTGTTTGAAGATGGAGGACGATGTGCCGGAGTACGAGGTGCACTTCTCGGCGCAGGTGGCCAGAGCCGTTCCCGTGAATGGGTACACGGCCGCCTGTCCGAAGGGAGCCAGGGCCGTTGGGATGGGCGACGTGATGGCCTGTCCCTGGTTTAAATAGGCTACAAGCCGCCGCATCTCCTCCAGGGCTTGCGCTTGCATGAGTATGTAATTCTTGGCCAGCAGCAAAGTGGCGATTTTGGAGAGTTTTCTCACGGAGGGGCTGTGCGCGTAAGGGATCACGGACCGGAGACCGTCCAGGGCGTCGTTCAGGTCGTGCATTCGCCTGCGTTCCCGCGCGTTGATGCTCAGCCGCAGCGACCTCTGCTCCTTGGGCTTCTTGGACAGGGATCCCGGGTGCTTGTCGTCGTCGAAACCCGTACTCCTCTTCCTGGGATCCAGCGCGTCGTAGCCGTCCTCGTCGTCGCTGGTATGCTCGCCGCCGCTCTCCGCCGACTTGGCTGCCTGGCCGGAGAGGAAATCGGCGGCCGGCGTGAGCGGGTAGCGCCCGGGACTTCCAGCACCATGGCCAGCTCCGAAGCCGAAAGTGGACTGGCCGTAGCGCTGAGTGAGGTCCAGCAGGGTGTCGTTGCTGATCGACTTCAGCAGGTTCTCTTCCCCAACGTTCATTTTCTAATGATCGTTTATACAAATGCCTCTGTCCCTTCTTATAAAGACTGCCTTGCCTTATTCCGCGGGGGCTCACTTTCCCTGCTTTGCCAGTATTATTTCTTTCAGAAAAGCCCGTCGCCCAATTTATTAACTTCCGTGCACATAAAAATGCAAATGTATGCACAGTGTGCCCAAATATTACTATAAATGCGCTGTGCGGGGTAATGGCAGACGTACCTATGGCTTCATGAATGTCTTCTTGTCGGCTGCTCGCAGCGCGTCTTGCCCTCGCCCTGGGCAGATAGTGACTCGTCCTCCGTCCCACTTGAGTGTTAGTAGCAAAGTGAAGCCCGCTGGGATTAACTATTCGTCCAATCAGGGAGGCCGCTTAATTAATAGGATTAAAGAGCGGAAAGATATTGATTTCAATCGCTATAATGATGGGTCTCGCCCACAGAACATTTAAAACGGCACCACTTTTTAAATGAAACTGCAACATTTGTTTTAATTGTCACACAAACATTGACTATTTAATGCTTAATTCCTCATTATCCGTAAAGGGTAGGAGACTTATTTCCATCTTTCAAAATGCAGATACCTGATTGGAAACATAATGTAGGCTGCATACAACAATATCCATTGTTATTTATTTACAAAAAGACCGTATTATAAGATGAATAGCTTAACGTTTTATTTGTGGACGCGTTGGTTCTGTCAGTAATGTATTTTTGCAATATTTGCATCAGGTTGCGTATATTTTAATTATATGAAGTTGACTCCATCTTCGTGTATTTAGTTGCACATTCTTATTGAATATTAACAGCGAAATAAATAACTAATGGCAGAACGAAGCTGGACGCTAAGTTTCAGGTAGAAAAAGAAGAACTTCATGTTAAATGTAATAAAAAACGTGAAGTTAGACCGGCTTCCCTCAATAACGCCACCCGGTGATGAAAATTTACCAGCGTATCGACGTCTGGGTATTCCACAAGTACCGTCACATTAATATAATGTCTTCACGCGCACAATAGCAAATTCCCAACCGTGTATAGTGTACTTTTCAATGAAATGTTTATAGAATTATATCAATAAAATCGGACGTATGTGCAAGCACGTTAGAATTCATTTCCACATGCCCCGATACACCAAGAAGGCCACTTTTCCAGGAGGGCCGACTTTGAAAGAACAGGACCGTGAAGTAGACGTGCTGCGGGGAATTAATCACATTGCCTGGATGTGCCCCAAGAAGGCGGCTTAGTGACAGGAATCCAAGGCGTGGTTTTGCACACTGGCAGCAGAAAAGCCAGTAGGCCGGCACCGTAATTGTTCTCATTTATTTGGTGAATAAACAGGATTCACACGGGCCAATATCCGTTACAAGGAATTAATTTCTACTTACGTATGTTGGTATTTTGGCTTGTTTTTTGCCAGTTCACAATGTCATTACCATACAGTGTTTAACATGAACCATACACTACAAGCATAATATACCAGTTTAACCGAGACACGTGTAAACAAATAAACAAATAGTACCTTTGTCACACCACTATTTAATTATATAGTGACGGTAGGTGTTTGTATCTGCATGCTCTCCCGAATTGATTATACTATAGATCCATACATTGTACATTTACAGTAGTGTTCTGTTGACGTAAACAAACATATATGATATCATACAGAACATTACATGACACGATTGATGGTTTGTCCAACACTGTAATGATAAATGCTTAAAAACCAGAATGTTTAGTGTGGAGTCGGGCCCTTCAGTCCAAGCCCTATTTCCAGGTTACAGCAGCACTGCCACCATGTGGTAAATTTAAACATCACGCACAAATATATAATGTAAAATTCGAACGCCGCGTTAGTTCATTTCAATGTTTCAGTATTTTGCCTGGAACCCCGCTCCAATATCACCCCTATGAGTTAATCCTAACCGAATATGTCCTAGGTTTTATTAGCGATACCACTCATTGGCTCGTCTTCCCCGAAACAAATCCTTCATAAATAATTTTGTCAAACACGAACAGCCTGAAATAATAAACGCCGCGTATGAAAACTGTACCAAAAATGGGGGCAATTAGTGTGTAAACATATTTAGCATTGTGCATTCCGGTGTAAACAATTATTTTTTCATAGTAATAACCTAAGTAGCCTAATTTAATTAGCAAACAGGAAAGCCGGTCAAATGCTAAGTGCAGCGAGCTCATTGTTTTAAACACAGTAGAAATGCGTTGATCTCCCATATGGTGGCGATGTTGTCAAAAAAGTTCATATAACCACGGCTACCGGGGGGAAACCGTGTGGGCGGCTGAAAAACGTGACTCCTCACCTTTTTCTAATTTCTTTAAATATTGTTAAGGAACTCCGTATTTTTGCATAACATTAGGGAGTTTTAATAGAGAACAGTTACTATGATAAAGCTGCAAATTGATTTAAAGAGAAATAGAAAAACACTAAAATTATACAATTACACATACTTTAGGCCCACAAAACAAATATGGATGTTCGGCAGTGAAATATAGTTTGATAATGACAATGTGCAATCATTAAAAGTTTATAATAATTTTTATAACGTGATCCTAAATAGAAACAAGTATAATATCGTACCCGGATTTTAACGTTAATATCAAACACTGGTTCTGTGCACTATAGTTTTTAAAAGACTATATGCCATAACATTGTAAGACGCGAACAGTAGCAAGCGGAGCAGGTTATTTTTCTTCGCTATTCAAAACCAAGACAGGTATTTTGAAGGTATTTAATCCACGACAGATACCTGCTTTTGTCTGTGAAAACATTCATCAAGTGAGTCCAAAAGCTCGTCCACCATGGATGATTAAGGTCTATTAAACTATTTTAAAAATATGAGCACCTTCGTAGGTTAGGACAGAAAGAGCTATTGAAATGATCACTTATATCCCAGAAAACGGTTCCCGGTTAAAAGTACAGCGGAGGATGAAAAGAAATTTATTTACCGAAGTTTTGCGTGTTTCATGTTTTGTTTCGTTGTTGTTTCATCAGAATGCAAACGAAATCCACTTTGTTCCCCGTCAGCTAGACCCATCCTTTAAACTAAATTCACAGTGACGTTAAACTAGCATTTCTCATATTGCGAACCTAGTCAGTGTCTGGTTTATACGCGAGCTACTGTATTTTTACAGCACATCTGAGGCGAATCCTGTTACAAAGCAGGGCTCTTCAATCATAACATATCACCGATCTGACATATTACCAGTATCACTTTCTATCACCCTCAGTTTCACATTCGGCAGGATTTATTGGTCTGAAAAAACGAGTCGCCCGCTCTCTCTCCCCAATGTAAATAGTTTTTGATGCCAAATAAAACTCAAGATGTGATCACAGATCGCTCATGTGGGACAATAATCCCATGGGGTAGTAGATATGAGATCCCGCGTTTTAAGTGACCTCATCAAATGATTTCATTAACGGGAAAAAAAAAATCACCCCCACCCCTAGGGAGAGGGATTCTCTGCCCTGAGTTAGCTGCACTCGAAATGCAGTTTTCCCCTGTGCAGCGCAGCTATCTTAGCATTACGCCCCCTCCTGGGGGCTCTTAACTTTCCATGAAATTAAAGTTTAAAGGAGATTCCATCCGCCCATCTCGAGGCTGCTCTCCCTGGTGAGAGTCACGACGCTGCAGAGAGTCTGTCTCCTTCATTCCCGTCCTTCGGTAGCACTGGCTCTTTTTTATCTCCAGCTGAAGTTTCTATATACGGCTCATAGTCATTTTTAGTGTTATGACGGGTCCGTATGTAGCAATAACGCTCAGGATTCGAGAGTAGCTCCGGTTCCCTTGTTAACATTCTCACCGTGTTTATGTCGGTTCTGGTAAGTGCTGGTCAAAGCGATATAGCTGGTCACCTACTTATGAAGTAGCCAACGTATGAAGGGGCGCCAACTAATTTCATTGTGCCTCGGAACGGGGGGCGCCCGCAGAGATGTTCCGTTACTGTTGTGTTGGGCGTTCCTCTTTCTCCCTTCAAACCGAACATGTGAATTTTCAGATTTCTTCTCCTCTTTGTGACAGACCCCAATCAACGTGACTCACACTGCAGGCGTGAGGTCTGGTTGAAGGACGCATGGTGAGGGATCCTGTTTATACCACGGAAAGCGCTTTATAGCAATCAGGATCAATACCGTAAGCTCGCGGAGATGGAGTTGGCAAGTCTCCACCCATGTTTATGTTTATGTGGAAGGGAATATTCTTCTGTTGCTGTCACGCTGCCACCTAGCAGAGAGTTAGGAGTGTTGTCAGGGTGGAGGTGCATATTCTAAATGGTGAGAGCACAGCTGTTGCTTTGGGTTTGGAGTTTGTGCTTGCATCCAGAAGGTTGTAGGCTCAAATCCCATGGCTTGCAGGATAAACATATCGCTGTAAAGCTCTGCAAACTGCTCTTGGGTGCTGGATAAATGGCTGGCCTCAAGCTGTGCTCTGTTCCATACAGGAGCTTGTGAAAAATCAAAGAATTTCTGTAATGCAAACTTGCGCTAATCAGAAATCAAAGTTTTATTCAGTCACTTAGGACTTATCATATCAGTGTCTGCCCAGTCAGACGATCGACTTAAAGGTTGGAACAGACAAAAGAGGACCAGAGCAGCCCTGCTGATGAAGGGCTGTGTGTCTGAGGCACCTTGCTGTCTGGGGGGAAATCTCCGGAAGCCAGCATTCCCTTATGGAACTTGGCCGCTTGGGCATTGCAGATGAGAGTGGCAGTTGGCTCCAAGCCAGGCTGAGGGTCATTTTAAAGTGCCCCCCCCTCAAAACTGGGTCTGCCTTCCACTGTAGTCATGACTGGAAAAGACTGCAATAGTGATTTCAATCCTCTCATCAAACCCTAAAATCAACCCAAGTTAAGCAATTATAGCAGGTTAGGAAGAAGAGGAGGGATTGCAACCTTTAATCCTCACTGTACAGCCCAAGATTTATCTAAGAGAGGCTCACGCATGAATAAGGGTTGAATAACCGACAGCCAGCTTGTGAAATGAAGTACTGGCAAAAACCCAAGCCTGCTATCCTAAATCATTCATTTAATAATCTTTTTAATGCACTGATATCAAAGGTGTAGACATATGGCTGCAAGACAAAGGTTACACTAAGGTAAGATATACAGTGTAACTAATTTCCATTTGTTAAATGAACAGTGCAGTGCACGGAACAAGAAGACCTTTTACCGTAACGACGTTCAATCTGTCAACTCCTTCAGCAAGAAAAACCCAGCATGCTTTGCCGTATTGCTATGGAAACCTTGAGCCGGGCATTATATATAGGCGAATCATTACTTACTGCTAAAGTGTACTAAGATGTAATGTATGGCAATGTCCCCTAGGTGGCAGCACACAATCACAGCACTGCACAACGGCTGAAGCCGGAAGCCTGCGGTTAGGCATGTCGACAGCGGTGGATGGAAAATACATTGTGGTTACGTAAATAAAAGCACCTATCAAAACGCATCTCATAAGCGCATCTTCATTCGACTCTGCAGGTCCTGGCTTAGAGGAAGCAGCTAGAGGACTGTTCATATTCCCAGGAGACAGCCGAGAGAAATTCTTCCAGCAAAATGTTCAAATTAAGCTTTAATTTGCTGATTTATCAGCGCTTGATGGTAAATGAATATTGCCAGATGACAGCATACAGATGAACAAGTGTCAATTACCAGGATTAAACACGGTGAACAGATTAATCAATATGAAACATTCATTCCTTGGTCTTTTTCTTATAGCCCAATAAGGTGAAATTGCAAGACCCTACAGATGAAGAGCACATGGCAATTCCCTGTATTTTTTCCACCATCCACTTGATGCAGCGCTTCGGCCAGTGGGGGGCGCTAGGCTATCACACCTGCTGTTTTCCCCCTCCTCTGTCTCCATTCCTGCTCATACCCTTCCTCTGTGTCTCCTTTTCTGTCTCTGTCATCTCCCCTTTGTGATGAAAAGCTCACCCAGTAAAACACATTTGGGTTGAGGGCCACCAGAGTAGCTGCGCGACCCAAACACTCATCCCGACCTCGGGTCTCTTAGACGATCGACGCAGTGACGCTCGAGTCTGCTCTATCAAACTGTCAGGTAAAACTTCGATTCAACAAGGGCTGGCTTCCATACGCACTGATACACCTCTGTCCCACCCCCACACACGTACGCATGACGGTGAAGCAGGGAGTGCTGCTTCTGAGAAATGCTGCAGAGCAGGGCCTCGTGCCCAGAGCCAGGCAAAGGGAGCTTTCGAAGAAGAGCTGAGCTATAATTGTGTAGTTATTGATATGAATAGAGATAACTAGCATCACTTGGAGAGCCTGAAGGAGACACCTGCATGTAGGTGCAAGAGATCATGTGGAGAAGATAAACAGAGGAGATCCCAGCCAGGTGGGTCCGAATCAAAACATCTCGGAGCCAGCAACATTCTCTTCTTGCAGTCGATAGTGTAGCACCGCTGAGGGGAGAGCTGCGTCGCATGTTATGCTTGCATTTTAAATGCATGTGTGTTCACGGTAAAAGCAGACCCAGAATGCAATACAGTAGGTTCTATTCCAGTTGTTTGCTAATGTGTGCGCGTTAGCATGTAAATGTGTTCGATTACAGGCACTAGAACGGAGAGCCGTGTGTCACATGTTTGTCGTGTGGGCCTGCACGTCTGCATTCCACGATAGGGAATAAGAGGGAGTTTTCCGGAGCCTTCCCCACTCCACCCAACCCCGACACCGGGCGGAGGGGTGGAGACATCTGTTTGGGGGAGGTGTGCGTGATGGAAAAGGGGCGTGGCCGACAGAAGCTGCACTCAAGCGTGATTGGTCTGCGACACTCAGACAACCCCTAGTTGCCTGAAGCCGTACGTGGTCCTGAGGGAGCTGGGGGGGGGGGGGGGCGGGCTCTGTGCTCAACACAAACCTGAGCATGTGGCGTGCCGGACAGCTCTTCAGTGATTGGCTGGCAGGGTCCCGCCCACCTCCAAGCTCATCCTATATTCCAGTTCTGCTTTTATGGGGAAGATGTCTGGTAGAATTTTCCTGCAAAAATTACCATGTTGCAAGGCTGTTTCTAAAAAAAAAAAAGAAAAAAAAGAAAGTATGCATCATAAAACCATAACATGACACCACTGGCGTTATTTTATCCGTTTATTTTACAAAGTTTTACTGTATTTTAACCAATTAGCGGCAATATTTTTTTTTGAGATCTGGCCATCCCAGATGTAAACAAATGATTAGGAGATCCATAAACGAGGCAGGCTTCTAAACACTCTGTAAAATATTAGGGCATAATTATTTTACCAGGCACCAGATTTTCCCATTGCTGCACTATAATATACCATCTGTGATGTCTGTTCCACTCCTGGTCAGCGTCAATCCCATCATGCTTTGCGGCCCCCCCACCATCACTCTGGCTGTCAGATCTTCATCAGGTCCAGCGGATGTATCACTGCAGTACTGGACTCTGTAAACTACATGGTGACCTCTTAGAGTTTACCAAGATAATTGTGTGAGGACAGACTCTCTCTCTGCTGCACCCTCTGCCCTGATCTCCCTGCGTGTCTCACGTTTTAACAGCACCTACCCCTCTACCCATTGCCAAACGTCATGGGTCTATATCCATGCACATTTATCTCATTACACGTGAAATAAACCTCTTTGGATGAAAAATATATACATATGCATATAATACGTAATATTTTCATTTCCATTTTACAAGTGCACTGCTTATCAAAAACCAAAAAGCTCTAGATTCACAATCAATAAAATGACCCATCCATCCATCCATCTCCTGCATCCACCTCTCCTCAGGGCCGCAGTGTTCGGCAAAATAAAAACGGTGTACTAAAGACTAGCCCCATTCGTCCTTGAGCCTTACAACAACGGTTGGCTTTTTGCAGTTAGGAAAAGCAAAGAAATTTCCTTAACAATAGTTTCTGTTCTGCATAACAGATGGGAAACATGTTTTTTTTTTTTTTTTTTAAATTCCGCAAATAATGTAATTTGTTAAATTACATAGCTCCTCTACCCGTGAAGCAGTTTTGGAGGCAAAAGCGGGTCCAATTCGTTACTAGCTAGGTGTCCATAATATGTTGGCGTCCCTAATAAATTGGCCCCTAAGCATTTGCTTTCCTCTGGATTTACAAAAGCAGACAATTCATGCAGCACGTGATTCCCGGTGCTGTGCAGTTTGGGTTCTTATCCCCCCAGCTGCATATTTCAGCTGGCAGGTGATACTCCCAGCTGTCCAAAATGCAGTATCGCTGAGCTGGTAGCTGAGCTGGCCTTTGTGTGCCAGTACGAGCCAATATACACGCGTTCGGATGCCCTGCCACGTACTGGTGTTAAGCACAACATCTCCTGCTGTGCGCTTTCTGGGGAGAGGTCCCGGGTGACTGCGAGCGCATTTGGATCAGTAGATATTTGAAAGTGGATGGATGAGAAAGATGCAGAAACAAACGGCCCTTTCATCATCGTGCAGTTCAGTGCTGTGAATCCGGTGATATTTCACCGTTTGCTATATTTGCCTTCCTGCATGCAGCCAGTGTAGCTCCACGTCAGACCATAGGGGGCAGCGATGCTCTTGTCCGGGGCTAGCTAACATGCCCTAATAAAAGCATATTCACTGAGTGATGACAACTGCCCCATCGCACTCTCCAACGCAATCTAATGGCTGTGTACGTTTACACCTCCTACGCTGCACCTCGGTGTTGCCACATCATTATAAATGACCCCTCCCACTGTAAGCACAGTGTTTTTCAATTGGTGTTTAGTGATTCAGGGAGGAGCTTGAGGAGGAAGGCTAGTCTATAAACATTAAAGGACGTGCGTTCCTCCCTAATCCGATTCAAAAACTGAAGACTTCCCAATTGACAGGTAAGCATTCGGACCCACTAAAGCCACTGATGGTGTGGTCAGCAGTGCTGGAGAAGCCACTGTCCTTTATCTCATCTCCTGCATGTTTATTTCCATGCTCTTGATCAGGCTTCCCTCAGACATTCATAGACTTAACAAACTGGGGCCCATCATCGTTCTTGCAAGTGGCCCACTGTTGCAGTCAGCTATTTCCATGGCTGCCCCTGGTGCCCGTTTGCTTTGAGTAGGCGTCACCAGCACGTGCAAATAATGCATTGTGGGAACGTTCCTATTTTTTCCTAGAAAAATCTTAGAATCTTTTTTCTGTACAAAATAACCCCATTTATTTCAGCCCAGTGTCAATGTCACCTAACTCTCTACCAAGAAGACGGTTGCATTCCAGTTGTTTGCTGGCCACGCCGTTTTCGTCGCAGGCAGATAAAAGGCACTTCGCATGCTCGCACACATGCGCGCACACGTTCTGCGAGCGCGCATACGCTCTGAGGAGGACATCAAACGCCCGCATCCCCTGAACGCGAAGGCCAGGTCTTTGATCCTCCTCTGGCAGCCGCGATTAGCTCCAAGACGTACAGTCTGAGCCTTTGGGAGTGGGCGGGATCGGAGCCCATATGTTGCCGTGCCGACTTCCCTCATCCTGTTGCTAATCACACGCTTTGTCTGGAACCTCGGAGCCTCCGCGACTCGGTAGCGAGGGGTGGCGAGGAAGCGGCTGTCCCCTGCCGACATGGCGGGACCGGAGAGCCGCCGCACCACCGCTGACACCGTCCCGAAAACCCACCGAGCACAATTAGACTAAACCACAGGGGAACAGACAAACTGTATCAATCAACAAGGGCAACACTTTCCTCACCATCTTTACATTTACAAAATATACACGGCAGACTGTTAACTTTAGAGAACCTGAAGTCTCACTGTCAATCATGATCTTGCATTCCTGATACTATTTATACTTAATTCCATACACATCGACTGATTTAAATACTAAATCCAGCAAGAAAATAACTTTTAACCATTCATTTTGACAGAATAATTAGCTAAAATAATACAGATCTGTCCATCCATCCATTTTCGAGCCACTAATCCGTGTCAGCATGGGCCCTGGAGCCTATCCCAGGCAGCGCAGAACACTTAAAAGGCTTAAAATAAGACAAATGTGGGAGAGATTTTGAAAGGAGTTTCCTTTAAGTCAGTATTAACTAGGGCACAAAAATAAATGCCTGATTTCTATATGAAAATGTTTCACTCCCAAAAAATAACTGAGACGTCCACAATGAAGGCGCAGGGTCATTATTTCCTGCCAGGAAACAATAAACACTTTGAAAATCGCAGCCTGACCAATCAGCACTATTTACACCATTTTACACTTTTATCTGTAGTTCAGCCAAACACAACCCATTACAGGCCATTTAAAGGAAACTAAATTTATACAGATTTTAATACAAAGGCTGATCGGGAAGAAAATTAAGAAAATCCACATGGTCCCCTTGATGTCCACCTGATTCGTTGAGGCTGGGACCACCAGCCATTGAGCTTGATTGATGAACCCTGTTGCCAAGGGCAACAGCCAATAGAAGGTCAGCAAGGTCACATGAAATGCCTTTCCCTCCAAAAAACTGTTCTTTCCAAAATATAATAAATACCAAAGAAAGCAAATAAATAAATATGCGCACTAAGGGGCACGAGGGGGATAAATCTTCAAGAGTACCAGGATTGGATTCAAAATAAAAAATGGTGAGAGTATCAAGGGAATATGGTATAGTATGCCAGAGTAATTCATCCATGCAATGTCCATATTAATCGGAAGGACATTACTGATGCATGTGCAGAAGAAAAACCCACCTCAACGAAAAAGCTGTTTTTTATGGCTGGTAGTAAAATTAGGAAGGAAACTTATTATTGGGAAAACAATCTTTAGTGCACGTGTCTGTGTGTGTGTATATATATATATATATATATATATATATATATATATATATATATATATGGTTGCTGAGGGGTGGGGCTTGTATGGCCTGCTTAGCAACGAGCACTACCAAGTGAGGCTGATCTTTAACACAGACACGTCCGCAGCCACCAAAGACGCGGCGAACCAGCCGCATGCTGCATGTAAAAACTCCCCCCCCTAGGACCCGGGGCTCCTGTCTCTCAGTAGGGGCTTGGGAGCCCTTGTCCTGTCCTCACTAGGACCATCAATTAAACTGCAGGACTACCCCCAAACCCCCACAATATTGCACAGGAAATCTGGAGAAGCAGAGCATATTTCTGCACCACCTTTAGAAGAGGAAATCCATATTTAATTCACTAGCCACCCCCCTCCCCCCAAAAAAAAATGTTCTAAGTGCTCCTGCAAGGAAGTTCAAGCTGAGGATCTTTTCCAGGATGGCGGGGTGGGTGCATTTTCCATTTATTTTTCACTTCTTCCTCTCCGGGTTCTAAAAGCGGAACCGATTAAAAGGGTGGCAGCCCCGATGCCTCCCTCCTCAAGGGACAGGATGTGTCGGCCCACATTAACTTCCATCAGCATGGCGACCTCTGGCCATGTCGTCATGGCGTCGAAAGCCTCTAATGTGCAGCCTTCCCGGGGCCGTAAACAGAGAGATAAACAAACATCATCCACGGTGGGACTACAGGTCACATGGTACCATATACGGTCATGTTTACCTTTTAAATACAAGCCCATCGACCTCTGATTTCCATGTCATGCATATAAATGACCATATATACGTAAATATAATCTGTTGTTCCACATCATTAATTTATTCATGCTATATTCCAAGACTCAACAATGACCCCAGAAAGATCGTAACGAGTGTCACTGCTATTCCGTCCCATTCAGGCTGCCTAATGTATAAAGCATAATAAAAAATGTTATTAATTTAATTAAAAGACAATAATGTGCAGATGTCGGCACGTGGGTGAATAATAATCCATTAACCCCACACATTATATTCCAAACTGTTCAGAATTCATCTAAAATGTAAGGCGTCAATTAATGTGTGCGACATTCTACGGTTAAATAATAGTTATGTATTATTATTCATATCAATAAAATTAACCCCAGTAGCAGTTGTAATATTTGACTCGAGCAGGGGAACCAATATTAAGCACTATTATACTTATCGTTTCTAATATTTTGTTACATTTATTTTAAAATTCAGATGCCTTTGTCTAGAGCAGCTGTCAGGAGTTTAGGGGCACACGGTATATTACGAAAGCAGTGTTAGGGAAGAGCAGTGCAGCGATACACTTGTCACTTTCTGATAGTAATATTCTGGCATACTCCTGTGAAAGGTCACGGCAGCGTGCTTCGGCCACAGCACAACGAAAAGGGACGGAGGGCGTTCAAGAAAGGGGTCTTCCAGTTTACTTTCTGAGAAATGCTGGGAGAAAAAAAAAAAACATTTTTAACAATGTATTTAAAGTTTAACTATTCTATTTCAGCCCAGGACATCTAAGGAGAAATGCATTCGCTGTCATTGTGTGTTTCTGCCCTGCTTGTTTAGCGTTTTGTAAAATTAACGGCATGTGAATCGTGTGGTTTTTTTTCTTTTCTGTGTCACATCTCTGAATGACTGAAGCGAAGTGTGGAACAGGGGATGGAAGGTCTGAGAGTGACTGTGCGACCGGAACCCTTACAGATAAAAAGGAAAGACAGAGAACCCTGCCAGGCGTTACGGTGCGTGCACGTGCACGTGCGCACACACACACACCTGAAAATGCTTGCGGTGTCACTGCGCAGAATGATGCAAATAAACCCTGGTTTCTGTGCAATATAAGGATTTATCTTAAGATGATGCTGGTAAGGCTTTATTGAAAAACTATTTCAACAGCAGAAAACCAGAGATTTATAAATTATACATTTAATTCTGACTGCACATGAATGATGAATTCACAAATTCTACTCCATTCCAAGCCATATTACTTGTCAAGTCTACAAGGATGTGTACACACACACACACACACACACACACACACACACACACACAGAAAATCAAATCTGATTTTAAACAAGCACAAAGTATGTCTAAAAAAAATGTACAGGTTAAACAATATATGAACGGAGATCAGTGCACTGCAGAATGTTCAAACCACTAATAAATAAAAATGAAATAAAAAGGTACTACAGTGATCCAGACAAAATTCTAATGCCGAATCTAGCAAATACTAACAATGCTGCATTTTAATTTGTGGGCAAGTAACTGGGTGTAAAGCAAGCTGAAGGAGATTAAATACATAACATGTTTGGAGCCAAAAATTAAAACCTGAATGCAAAATATTTCACAGAAATTAGCCACTGTTTTGCTTGCTGCTGTTCTACAAATGCAAACAAGAACATATTTATACTAGAGAGCCTGTTAACTAAACCAAAGAGTTTTAATACAGTTTTAATAGAATGTGCAAGCTGTGTTCCAACATCGCACATTACATCAAAACAAGGCTATTTTATCAACATTCCTGTCTGTATGTTAAGCTGGTTCCTGATATTTTTTTTATGTATCAGCATAAACATCTTTCCTCAGCTTAAAGCAATTCAAACCTTAAAGAAATGTAATCATTATGGCAGCCAGATCTACCTTCTTTTGTAAACATGCAAAAACCACGTTACCAGATGTGTAATTTCCTATGAACTCCAGTACTAAATTAGCGACAGCAAACGAACGCCTGCGTACTCGACACATCTACTACATTTCCAGATCATGCGGAAGGACACACCCCCGTCAAACACACACGCAGACATACAGAGTGCACACAGCATGCCTCAAACTAATTGTAAAATAAAGAGAAAACACATTGATTAGCATAGAGACAGGTTTAATCTAATCAAGCGGCAAGTACAAATTAGGCAGTGTAAGTGTAATGAGTTGGGAATTAATTAGCAGCATAATGAGACTATGTACATCCACCACCGACGCTGCGGCCAGTGGGCCCCCATAAGATGGTACCGTACCTTCCCTTACCGCCTCTCTCTCCCTCACTCTCTCACTCACTCCATCTCACTGAGTCAGCCATTCCTCTTTCACATTCACAGCGGTACCCCGGACTGGAAAACGAGGGGCCAGATCTGAAGGGAGAGAGAGACAGACACGTATAGA
Source organism: Brienomyrus brachyistius (assembly GCF_023856365.1). NCBI lineage: Eukaryota > Metazoa > Chordata > Actinopteri > Osteoglossiformes > Mormyridae > Brienomyrus > Brienomyrus brachyistius. Next base: position 22,872,984 of record NC_064550.1, on the reverse strand, counting down.
AAAGACAGCATTCTCTGAAGATATGGTTGGCTGTATAATTAAAGAAATCCCACCTCCAGATACATACTTACACCCCCAGTCCCCAAACAACCCCTGACACACCAATTTGCCCACATCCCACTTCATACAGGAAGCTTAGTCTGTCAGGGCTTATGTTTGACTGCTCTAAGATAATATATTATATATACACACACAAAAGCACGCACCCTATGCTTAACGTTTTTAAATGACACAAAAAAAAATTCAGCCACTGCGATGCTGCAACAGCCATTATATATATATTTTTTTTTTTCAAAGCTGCCAGGATATTAGCTGAAATGCAACAACTTTAAAATTCAGTGGACTAGGTTCAAAGAATAAGGCAGCAGACGCACGCACGCAGGAACGTGTCATCTTCACGACGCTCTTCTCTAAATTACAAAATCAGCACATCAAGCAAGACGTAGGTGGTGGTCAATAGCGGTCTAACACGGACTGTGAACAAGACCCAGGCTGTTCAGCGTGTGCTTATTTACAGCGATACGCACATGTATTTTATCTCGTATAAATAATACAGACCTCTGCTTGAAAGGGCTGGAGATATAAAGAAAGATGAAGCAGTCTTGGATCAAACGTTTTTTTTTTTTTTTTTACCGCGTAGCAAGCCGGTTCACCTCGGGGGAACCAGGCCCAGCTCGGCGTGCTGAGCCGTAATGGCGGATTATTCACATCATTTAGCAAACGATCCCCTCGTACGACAAAGCAGACCTCGGCCTGTCGGCCCTCATTGAAAGTACGATGCGTTTACCAGCGTTCATCTCCACCCGGTTCCTCGCTTTCAGTGGTTTAGGGTGGTTCTACCGGGTTCCTTCTGCACGCGTGCCCCTGGCTGGGCGCTATCGGCGTAACATACGTAACTGGCGTACTGATGTTGCGGCAGTCTTGCGTTACGCTTGCGCAGGAACCGCGGAAAGCTAGCGTTACGATCTGTGAATCGCGCTGATCGGCGCCGGTGCCGTTATCCTCCCATTGTTTTAATTTAGCTACGTTGCATTCCAGGTGTACGGAGGCCTCTTTGCGCACGCGTCACGCATCGCATTTCCTCTCATTTTCCCTGTGCTTGAAGGGTAACGGCTGTCGCCTTGGTCCCCTACTAAAATGAGCCCTCTAAAACACTCGTATTAATTAGACTTTATTTGTTCATGCAAATGAGTTTAATTAAAAGCAGACTTTGCGCCGCGGCTTCAAAGGGAAGAGCTGGAGCACCACCCAGCAGCGTATGCGCGGGTCCTAATGACGGCCTACATTTTGCCTAATGAGACAGTAATGCAGTAATTTGCGTATGCTAACAGTGCTACACAATATGCGGCCTTCTTTCAGTGTAACTGTGCGATACTCGGTCTCCGGCTTATCGGTTCTGCTGTCAAACACTGCAGCAGAAAGACTATATTCATGTAGGTACATATATATAGTCTTGCTCACAGAAACCGCAGAACCAATGAGGGGGCATTTCCATTTATCCGACCGTAATTAGGTTTATGGGGACAGATGGATGGATAGATCTTCATATAGCATTCATAGCACCAAAAAGTTGAAGAAAAATTAAATGGCTGTGAATAAAAAAAGGTGCCTCTTCTCACCACTGACCACGCACAAGTGCGTAATTGGCTTCTTTTGCACGCTGCTGCCTCAGTACAATGGAAAAGTACTTGTTTATCGAGCCTTCTCGGGGGTTAAAGTGACCAGGAGAAGAACTGCGGAGAAAAGGTTGGAGCTGGAGATCAGATCAGCACTTTGGCTCCATCTCATTGGTTAAAAGAATATCTCCAAATGCTGGGTTTCAGGATTAGGTTTTAAAGAACCGTAAATTGCCTAATTTTTCTAGAATGTAATATATTGATAGAAACCCAGATGAATTCCATGGTTGCAATCATTTAAAGCACTTTTGGGGGGTGAACACATGTAAACTCATTCCGGTATGCTAGCAGCGTAGCACCCATGTTAACAGGCACGCTACTAAATGGCAGCAATTCTGCCAATCCTCCTAAGCGTGCTGCCTGACTGCTCTGACAAACAGGGTGGTTTCTAGCTTCCCTGGAGAAGGAGGCAACATCTCGCAGTATATTCATCATTCACACAGACAACTGGGGGACAACTTCAGCCGCTAGACACTTACGCAACTCAACAAGGAAGCTTTCAGGTTGGGGGGTGGAGGGGAGGGGACGGCCTTCGGATCCTGTCGAGTGCGTCTCCCTCTCAAAGATGGCAGCCACCCGAACACGCTTTTCTTGACGTGCGCCGCCCGTCTCCGCCTCAAGGGGGCATTGTGTGATAAAATGGCAGAGGCGGTAATCCAAGGCATCCGGAGCTAGGCCTTCCACGCCAGGGCCGTGCCGAGATGCGGGAAGGGGGCTCGCGTGCCGGAAAGCCGTATTTAAAAGGGGAGGGGGGCGCCACCCCATCCATTCAGTGGCAGTCAACCCAGCGATGTCCTCATCCTGCCTCTTCAAGGCCTCAGTCAAGATGATCCAAAGAGTCGCCAGGCTGCCGCCTTCCCCGCAGAAACACGATTTAATTTCTTTATCCCATTCAGGAGGCTCCGCCGCTGTTTGTTCCCCACAGATTGATTGTGTGCCCAAGTGAGACTCGGCAACGCCTGGCCAGCACTGATAACCGGGACGACCAGAACCCGGCTCTGCAGGCCCCATTCACACCCGAGTTCATTAATGACAAAGCCAAAGACGGGCCTCCTTCTCGGTTAATTGGCCCCCAACTGTCTTTCAAAGTCAGGAAAAAAAAAAAAAACGTTATTTCCTACGTGCCTATAAATAAATAAAAAAAATGACGGTATTATCGATGGATCGCGGGATAGTGGATGGGAAAGAGACCAGTGTAGAGTTAGGAGGAGAAGATGACAGACGCGGTTCATTTCGAACATTTTGATAAGACAGGAGGTTTGGGTGGAGGCGGCTAAATCTCCAGCGAAGGCGTGGGGGGTGGAGGTGACAGGTGCCCGTCTCATATTAGACCCCCCACCCCGTGTTCACTCTCATTGCAGAGCTGCATCAAATGCCGCGCAAGCATCCCAGAGGCAGCCGGTCTGACTGCTCCATCCTGAGCAATCAAGGAATAAAAAAATAAATAAACACAGGACAGGGGCTGTAATGAGTCGAAGAATATCGTTTACGTCTGTAAAACGTGATAACCACTGCTACACAATGGATTCTCGGGTGTAGATATTTTTGAGGGCAAAAAAATATTTGGAAATTTCTCAAAATTATGCATAAAGAAGTCAGTCTATGCCTGCATTTTCATTTGCTAAATAAACAGTCAACTCATTTTAACTTGCCAGAAATGGCTGGTAGATTATGCTATTAAAATAAATCTATGTTTAAATGTATTACATAGCTGATGCTTTGCTCTGAAATGAAGCTTAGCTCAGTGAACGGGCGTGTATTCTGCTGATAGGGGATCAACCACTATCTGAGATGGTAACGCGTCTTGCAGTGAAACCTTGTAATGAGAATACAAAAAGTCTCCTCTCTGCTCTGTGTGGGGATCAGCCCCAAAATGCCCCACCCTAACCTATCACCTGTCCCAGCATGCCTTGGGAATTTACAGGCCCACAATGCATATGGCGAGCATGATGGTGAATGGCAGACTCTCTGGCTGATGACTACTGTGGCCCAAGATCTGCTGGAAGCCCCTCCCCCATGGTCCGGATCCCATGTGAGTGGGTGGGGGGGCTGCCGCTGACCTCGTCCTTCTGTTTTCATCTGCTATCTCCATATGACGGGCCAAGGCCACTGACCCTTGGCTGTCTGTGCTGACCATGGCCAGGCGCCTCAGACACAGCACACTGCCGAGCCATTTTCACAGAGAACAGTGTTCATAGACAATCTACATTACCGCAGAGAATATACACCATCTACATTGCCATATAAAATATACTGTACACCATCTACCTCAGCACATAGAATACACATAATCTACGTTATATACCATCTACAATCACACATTATACACATTTACATTACCACAGAGCATAAATATACACCATCTACAACCACACACACAATGCACACCACATTAGCAAAACATAATATATATTATGCACTGTGCATTACCACACATTATATACCATCTACATCTCCACACATTACCACATCAATCTAGGTCATGTGCACCACAGACTAATGTTGACTACATTGAAAAAATACAAAGCAGTAGAGCCTAATAACACTTAATCAGTTTATTTAACTGAAAACACCACAGAGCAGAAAAGAACAGAACAAGCCTCTGTCTCTCTCGACATACACCGCATATGAAGCAAATCTGGATGCCCCCCCCCCCCCCCCCCCCAGGACAGTATTGAAGTACTATATGTGCAGCAGCAAAACGCAAGTGAAGCAAAGCTGGAGCGGGTGGCGTTCCTGCGCCTGCGGTATAAGTGGTTTTCGGCAGTCGATGCGCAATGACGCGTTCGCCGCAAACACTCAGAGTCCTCCCGATTAAAGAGTGTCCCCGAACGGTAAAAGCTTAACACCTACCGATTAAAAGCCCCGTGTTTTCTGCTTCTGACTGTTTTCTTGCTTGATAAGAGCGTCAAAAGCGAGGAACGCGAATACTGTCTCAGTACCAGAACAGCATCCGGCGCAAACGTGTCATGTAGCCCGCTTCTGTCCCTGTGCTAAAATGTGCCGTGAAACTCCATCAGGTTCTCCTATAGTGAATTTTGCTTCACAAAGCTTGCGCCAAACTCATAATAAAATTGGTCAGATGGGGATGCAGTCAGCTGCTGGAGGTCATAAAGAAGACTTTGAAAACAAACACTTCAAAATCACAGGGACATTATGGTTCTTCACAAGAACACACCCTGCCAGCTTTAAAACTCACACGGCGACAAGGACACACGCACGTGACTCGAGTCACGTGTCCAGCAGTCACTTTTGAGCTCCCCGGTTCGTTAACTAAATTATTGCCTTGTTGAGCAAACCGCAGACTATAATTTTACTCAGAAATCCCACAAGTCAGTCCAGGCTATAAAACAAATCCAGGGGGTCACTAAAACCAGGACATTACTGCAAGGGAACGACTAAACTCGATGCAAAATACGATCCTCATCTCTAAAACCCAGAACTTCTCACTTCACTCCAGTGCACTCTAACACCAAAGCATCTCCAAATTAATACAATAAAACACCAGTAATCAAGAATTCCCACCGCTAATGCAAGCTTAGCCAGCAATATATAACCTGACCAAACACCAGCTCATGATACGGAGTGATAAACTTTCACTTTCGTCCTCACTTTCGTTACAGGACAGGCAAAATGTCTACGAAATGTCCACGTTGACATACGGAACCCAGCTATAGAATATACGGGATTCTGTTGCTTGTATGACATTATACATTTAATTTTCAACCTATGGGTAAATCAAATGAAGTCCTTGAAGTACCCTTCTGGCAAATTAATCTCCATCCAGTGACATATTGCTTTACTTACTCATCCATTTAACAGCCCTTCTCCATGATCACTGTCCCGCTAATTGCTTTTTAACTCTCTTTGATTACAAGGTCAATTCTGAATGGCTAAAGAGACCAGTCTTAAAGGACTCCACTTCCTACTCCTTCCAAGTCGAGGCCCAGAGCATCACGCCGTGTTAAAGATTTTACTTTCATGACGCTATTCATCATTTTGACGCCAGAACATTAGACCGTTAACATACTTTGTCATGTGCCACCTGCACCGTGGACAACTGAGGAAAGTGCTACTTTTCAAATTTTTTTCCCAGAGTTGCAAAATACTTTTCCGTCCCTGCACACATTGACTTGAATCTTTCCCAAATTAATGGATAAGAATGACAACCGGTCACTTTATCTTTAAGGAGGTGTGGAGATGCATACGTTTGTAGCTGTAACTGGGTTTGGGATTTAGTGGCTGCAACTAAACATTCAGATGTAAAGGGGGAAAAATGTTGTTACTACATCCACGAGCTTTGCACTGCTAAAAAATTAGTGACGATTAAATTATTAATTTATTGTCAGTATATGTGATATTGATCCTAGCACATAATATCCTCTAGATGTGATTTCAAACGCTAAGAACATTTACACTCCACTGTATTTCTTGGTAGCTTTAGCTACTAGATCATTTTGTTTGGTTCAGTTGATTTTCCTGGTTCCTCCTCTGCCTTCATCAGATTTTATTTTACAGAGTAACTTGATTAGAAATTCAGATATACTCATCTTTTCAGTCCTTTTTTTTAGTGTTGCGTGTGTTAAATATATTACACACACACACACATAGATGATACAAGCCGGATACACACACGCACAGACACTGCAGGATTGAAAAGATGAGCACATCTGAATTTCTAATCAAGTTACTCTGTATATGTTGTACAGGCTAATTTATGTTATCCTGCCACAACCCAGACCAGGATCAGTGCTTAGATGATGACTAGATGGATTACCTCAGTTGTTAATTTGTAAACCCGAATGCATGTATACAACTGAAAGCAAAATCAATAGCTATACCTGTACATCTTAGTATTCATTTGGTTTATGTTGTACTGGCCCTAAGAGTTTGACGTGAATTTAACAATACAGTAGTCAGGATGACTAGATTCTTTATGTAAAGCTGAAAATAATTTTATTGTGGGTAGCTTGAATATTTTGGGATTTAAGCAATTTACCTTGTCTAAAAATAGGCTACTAACGAGCTGTTATTATCTTGATAGGATAGAAAGATTTCTTTTTGCGCGCATATCTTGCTTCGGTTGGTGCCACTCATTATACGACGGGCTGTAAATAAAAGCTTACGCGCATCCACAGCGGCATGTTTGGGAGCGATAACCCAGCGCGTCTGCCCATCTACGCGCCTCCCATCCCGTCATCTCCCATAGAACAAAACAGATTAGCGGATTATTGTGGGACATACGACGGCGCAGGAGCTGCATTGTCAGCGATTGCTTTTGTTCCCGTAATATTAAATGCAACCGACGGAAGTAAACAAACGACACTTAAAAGTTCACTGCAAAATATGAAAAGATGGTTACATGCAAATAATGTAAAAAAAAAAAAAAAAAAAAGTACCCTAAAACAATATGCTATTTATCGCGACTGAAAAATCTGAATGTTTATGTCTGGCCTGACTGGTTATATATTCGAAATTAAATGTGAATATTTTGGCAAATACGGAAAATATTTTACCACATCTCATAGCGTTTTGCAATGGAATGCAAATTATAGGCTTATTCACCAGAAGCGAAACATTCTAATTATATAGCGTAATTATGAATACATAAATGCGATTACTTAAAAAGTAAACACTAACAAAAAATACGATGGAAATTGCCGCCATGTTTTCAAAATATCAAGTCTTTTGAAATCATATCCACCAAACTCAAGTCCTACGGCTACCCCACGTTCGCTGGCACCTGAACCCACACACGACAGCCAGTCTGAAGACTGCAGAGGTCCTGTTTCACAATTAACTTGCAGCAGCTGCTGAACTGCGGAGGCACGTTTTTCAGGTCACCGGGAGATGAAAAACACACAAAAAAGCAGTAGGCCTAAGAGAATTAACCTAACAAATGTCACGACGTGAAATGAGGTAACACCAAAGAAGGTACAATTTACAAGGGAACTACGAGCCCTCTGCGGCTTCCCCTGCATTTTAAATCCAGTAATATCTTATTCTCAAGCTTGCTCTGCAAACACGGCCTGGGATCTCGGTCAGCATTCCGCGGATTATCTTGCCGTGACACCGTTCCGGTGCTGCAATGACTCCAGCACTGCTGGGTCTCTAATAGGTTTGACCACGCCGGCCGGATGATCAGTGACCGGCGGTGGTAAGTGCATTTCACCGCTCTGACCATGCTGGTGCTGGTGATGGGGGGGGGGGGGGGTCAGCGGTTCATAGCTGTCATAATCCTGCCGCATTTCCCCCCCAGCGCAGCGGGCAAACAGCGGCGCCGCCTGAGATAACGGCTCTTTGCCGTCTCTTTCTGCACCGCGCCGCTCGCCAGATGCTCGCTTTGCTCACAGCTCTACCTCACCAGCCCCCCCCCCCCCCCAAAAAAAAAGCTGCCGGCTGATCAAATCCCGCGTTTTCCCCGCTCTCAGGTTGCCTGTGCATCATTTGATCGCGCGTGTTAGGGAGCAGGGCCAGGGGGACCCCAGTGTCACTTTATTTTGTCAGCCCGGAGCAGCTTTAATAACCAGACTTACCGCGGCGTATGGCATTACTAAAATATGAGGAGTGGATCCTAGGCTGCACACTGCGAGCAACTCGCACAAAAAGCGCGGCTCGGGAGCCCTAATAACTCACAGCGCTTATGAATTATTCCCAGACAGCGGCTGAACGCTTGCATCCAACTGCACGTAGGAGATGAAGGCATATTATTATAATCCCATTAAATAACTCAACCAATTACATTTCCGAAAATCGAGCGCAACGTTTCACACTAATTATGTAAAATATGTCTACAACCAGGAAAAAAAATCAATTTTGAAATCTCTAAAAAATCTAACAGACTACAAACAATCATTAATCATCTGAATGTTACGGTATTTTATTACATTTGCTTTAAGATACCGGTATTGCTTCACGTATCGGCAGCTCAAAGCTGTAGGCCTGACGGACGAGCGCAGAACATTCTGAGGGATTCTTTCACTAAAAGGCCCCTCCACCCTCTTCTATCCCCTCTCCCCCTCACACAAACACACAACTCATTATACATACATAAACAGATTAACGCGGAGATTTTCCAAATGTGTGTGTGTGTGTGTGTGTGTGTCTACATATATACACGCACACACATATATACATTTATTTAAGTCGCATTGCATTTGGAAATACACAAAGTATTCAGTTACATAAAGCTGTATTATGCGAGATACTCTTAAAATATACGGAAATCGGCAGTGCTGAATAGACGCATTAATCACTGTGTAACGATGACGGCAAAGATTATCATCACTGGCCATATTTGCCTGTTTGCAGCCAGGATGTTATTTAATGTACAAGGATGCCACCAGAAATTGTGTTTTATTTAACTAAAATTCACGAACCTTACTATCTAGAAAAAAGACTATCGAGTATAAGGTGCAAACGTTTACCCTGAATGCATGACACGGCAGATACGTTAGCTATACAATGAACTTAAAACCACTTAGATTCAGCAGTTAAAGTGCATATAAAACGTCCCAAAGGAACAAAAATCTAGCTACAATAATATTTATTATTGATTGCAAAAAAAAACGCGTTATTGCTGATTTCTGTCAGTATTTCGTTTTGTCACCATACTAACTGAGAATGATAGAATTAGTCTAGCAAAGCAACTAGCTATTTAATTGTTACTACAAGTAAAGATTCAGCACACACACACACATACATATAAATATATATATATATATATATATACCTACACACACACACATATATATATGCATACATTCATACATATACATGCATATTATATTTACATACATAGATGCATACACACACACACACACACACTCACAAATTTTACATCAAACACCAAAGAGGCAGCATGAAGAGTGGCATTATAGTCTAACTCCAGTTTTGCGACTTTCAGTCGCAGCCCTGCTACCCAGGCCCATCCGCAACGTGTCAGTGTCTGCACGCTGGGCTGGACTGACATTCCATTCCAAATGTACTCGGGGTGTAGCTGCTCCAGCCCTTCCCCCTGTGCTATCTGGGACACCCCCGCCCCTACCCAGCGATAAGTGGCGGGCAGAGGGACTGGTCGATGCGGCACCATGGAGGCGTCTGTCTTACCGCCACCGATACCATCACAGTGACAATGCGCGATGCGGCTGACAAACTGAAGTAAACATAGTTAGCAAACGCTAACTGTAAAGATGTCAAACGGCAACGCATACAGGAAGCGTCACGGCTTGGGATCTGCGCTATCAATCACGCACTCAGAGCTGGTGTAGTGGGGTCAATGATAGAGTCACCATTAGCATATCTGCGCCATTAGCAATCTTAGGCGCTGTTGACAAGTGGAAAAATCCAGGTTGAAATTTTCAATGAAAGTCAATCGGTTTTCTTCCGCCTTACTGAGAGAAAAACATCATGAGTAACCGATCACAATTTTCCAGGTGTATATATACATAGCTTTACGGTACCTGAGGCTAGCCATTTACATCCAAACAGTGAGTACCTAATCACATCACTCAGTGGTGATTTCGAATAAGAGATCAAATCATTACAGCAACTAGCTGTTCCTTAGTGATGTGCCTAAGGGTCAAAGGTCACCCCCCCACACGTATAACAATGGCCAAAATAGTCTATTTTAAATGTGTCTTACATGTAGTGTTGAACTAACCTGTGTCTCTTAACAAAATGGGGCATTAAATTATTTTAAAAGACCAGGATCTGGTAATAATATATTATAATCATATAAATAACGACCCAGGAATGCAGTCATCCATCACCTAAGTTCCGTTCAGTATAAGTAGAACAAGAGAACACATTCTAGCCCAAAATTCTCTTATCTACACAAAGACTAGTGTACGGACCGGCCCTCACAAACACCATGTTCTCAATGACGAGAAAGTCAAGAGGAGCCCAAACAATGCCTGTAGATTGTGAAGTCCTGCCTCTTGACTGCTCTAACATGCTCGTGTTTGGGTGTATGACTTGTCATTCGACGCACAGGGACGTTTCACCAGAAGCGGTACAAAGGTGAAATCGCATCCTATAACTCCATAATACACGAGTGCTCTACACAATTTCCAGAGAATTCGCTTACCTGCTTGCTTGCTATGCATTACACTGGTTATAACATCTCACAGCATTCAGGTGGTGATGGCATAATACCTGAAATTAATGCAGTTCAAATAATGCAGCGTTAAAACACCGTTTGAGTAGCTGTGTTTTTGTTATTAAAAAATAAAAGTCAAAAGCTTAGAGTGACTGACAGCACAGGTGTGAGTGATCTCACTGCAGCATTAAATATGCCCCCCCCCCCCCTCCATATCCCCCATCCCACACAGCGCAGACGCAGAGCGGTAATTCGGAGCTGCCCTGAGAAACGAAAAGGAATAAAATTTGACAGGAGAAAGGTGATGCGCGCCACCGCATCAAAACATACGCGATGCGCAAAGATGTAGGGAAAACCGACAGCAGGACTGCAGCTGAGAGAAACGAGTTATTACAACCGGACGTGTAAATGACCTCAATTAGCTAATTGGGACAGTAACAGCTAAGGTGTGCGTGGCGGGTTGTAAAACCAGAACTGTGGGTCACTAATAAACATAACAATACAAAGTGGAAAATGAAGAGGGAGAAACGGGAATGACTAAGACGAGACAAACATAGATGAGTAACGCTCATATGTTCTGGAGGCGGGGATCGGACCTTGAAACCAGAGGTCCTCCCAGCCGGACGTCAGTGAGATGGTTTCAAGCTACACGTCTCCGTTATAAACATTTAGTCATACAACAAGCATGATTTCATGCGCACGTTACATATTCCTCCCTTAGTCCGTTTCTCCACTAGCGCTGTGATTTCAGCACTGGCTACAGGGAGATATAGAGCTACTCCCGGATTATAGAGCTGCGATAATCTGACTGCGGCAGAGATATTACCCGGACTCCAGGGCACGGCGGCAATCCTCCTCCTCGGAGCCGGAAAATCTCAGGTCCAGATGTATATGGGATTGATAACCGCTCATCACACGACGGCGCTGAAGTCCAACCGAACAAAACACTCGAAAAGTGCCTTTTGCCCCATGCTGTGCTAATGACTATTTTACAGATAAGGGATATTTAGGGTCACATATATGTATATATATATATATATATATATATATATATATATATATATATATATATATATATATATATATATATATATATTACCTTTGAGACAAGATCGATTTCTCAGTCTAATAGAGCCCCTTAATTGGATCAATTAAAAAGCAAAAAAACGTAACATCCTCCACCAAAGCATGGTAATTTCCAAACTCATCCCTTTTGGTGCACAGGACAGAGAATACAGTAGCAAAAGGTCTAGACATCTACATAGCCTTCCTAGATAAACGTATGAAATGCATATTTGCATATACATTTTTTTTTCACGGCAAACTTAAGGGGATTAATTAAGAGGCATCATTTATATTTAAAACTCATATCTGTTTTTTTGGAGGGGTATCGGGTGATTTGGGGTTAATGAATGTGCTAACAGACGGGATTTACTGCGCTTTGCACATGAAAGCGATGGAAATCTGAGGGGATTAAGGGCGCCGAAGACCCCGTCTGATAACACGCCGGTGGACAATAAGAGGAATGCCGAGTGGCGCTCTTCCGCGGCCGGCCCGGGGCTGCACAAAAGCGCTTTGAGGAGGGGAGAAGGAGCCATCCAGCCCCATCCGAGAACAACACATTCGGTCAATAAAAAAAATAATAAATACGTTAAAAGTCACCAGTCTGACTAGAAAGGCACCATGCGCAACATAAAGCCAAGATGAGACATCTCTTTAGTTACGCAACGGTCTTCAAAGTAAGAGGAACATTTGGATTCATGAAGAGTCGAATCCACAGTGTAGGAGTCAAACCAAGAAAAGCCGCCCAACATAATTTTTTTTCTTACTTGGCCTTTTAACTCTTTAGCGATGGGAGATTTTTTTTTCCACTTTTCAGCAGCCATGAGCAATCGTGAGGTGGGCGTTTATTTTTGCTGGGCCGTTTCTTCTCTTTTGACACGTTTGCCAGCCAAGAGCTGATTTCACCACCTAAAAAGGGAGAAAAACGCAGAGTGAAATTAAGAGTGCTGGAAGTTATTTCCCCCAATGCACAACGATTTCGTTTTTTTCCCCTATCCAACAAAACGACTAGTTCTGCATCTTAGAAGTATCTGAGAAGAATAAAATTCCGACATGGAGCCGCGAAGGGGATGCTGCTCTAACGGCGATGCCTTCAGCTCCCATCCCGGGGAACGTGTTGATGGAGGCGCTGTGACCGTCTCCCCTCCACCCGAGAGCAAAGGCGCCGCCGAAACGCGTCGCTAATAAGTCACTTTACTATTTCAATTAAGATCGTAATAAAATTGCCCCGTAAACGGAAAAGAGTAACACTTTAACAGAAAAGTAATGCCGTGTACTTAGCGAGGAGCACTAATTGCCTCGTTTGGTATAATAGGAAAATATGCAAAAACTTATTATTTATTTGGAAAAAGGGCATTTTCATTAAAAACGTGCAATTTCAATCTTTATGGATCCTTTAGGGCAAATTGTTGATGCAGTCAAGGGTTTCTTGGTAATTAATTAGACTAATTACTAATAGTTCTCATCTGCATATTAGAGTAGGCATAAAATAGACTTCAACTTCGAATTAAATGTTTTGCACAAACGGTTCCGTAAGACGGTATCGTTTCTGCGTCAGGTTTTATTTTCCGTATACAGTTGCTTTATCAGAAAGAGCTCGGTTTAAAAAGTGCCATCTTGCACGAGGCGCTAATATCAGTTCCCCTCGGATATAATGACCCAAATGACTCTGCCGCCAAGACAAGTCACCAAGATGCACTTTACCGCTCTTCAACGATTTAAAAATCAAGTGCAATTAAACTCGGGGTCCTTGTGGAAATATGCAAATTTGTGTCTGCGTGTGATATGAGAGAGGGGGGAGATGGAGATGCAGAGAGAGAGAGCGAGAGAGAGAGAGAGAGTCCCTATTTAAACACGGTGACTGATGACTGCATCACGGAATATCTAAAGGTTTACAAGCCAGAAACCCGGTCGGTGAACTGTACCTGTTTTACAGCAAGGATGTGACACACTCATCACATTTAAAAGCTCCAAATTTACACATATCCTCCGACTGGACTGTCTGGTTCAAACATACAATCGTGATTTTTATGCTGAGTACAGTGTACGTAGATGGTATTGCCTGCACTATCCGTTTTGTTGTTGTGGGTTTACTCTGTACAGCCGTCTCCTCCATAAATGTGCCCAAAACAAGCGTTAATGCTGTAAACTACATTTACTACATTTACACATTTACACACACACACACACACACACACACATATATATATATATATATACACACACACACACACACACACTTTTTGGGCCAATGAGACAATGGTAAGGTGTTGTACATTAAAACAACATAAAAATGGCTAAAGAAATTGACAGCATTTTAAATTTGGCCTTCTGGACTGCTACTAGGAAGCAATTATGACATAAACTGCACTGTAAAACTTTTCACTGTAAATTTGCAGTAGTTAACTGGCAGCAGCTTCCCTTGCAAGGTACTGTGTTTTTTGTAACAGTTTTTCTTATATATATATATATATATATATATATATATATATATATATATATATATATATATATATATATATATATATATATATATATATATATATTTTTTATGAAAGTGTACTACTAGAAATAAATGTACAGACCTTCACTGCATTCCTGTAATTTTATAAAAAAATATTGGACACAGTTTTTTTTTCGGTAAGTTACAGCATGCATATGCTAACTGCATTTAACTCTGGTATTTGTAATGTTTTTCAAGGAGGATATATCAGTATCAAAGTGACAAGCTACAACGACAAATACTAACGGAAAATTATCCCTCCATAATAAAAAGCCAACAACATCCGCAATTTGTTAATCCAAACCAGCCCTGCAGTTTACGGAAGCAAAGCCCCGGACTGAAATAATTCAGCCTGTATCCTCTCCAAAATTTTGTTGGCTCTCCAATGGGATATTTTTAACATTTTTTTTGCATTTTTTAGCAACTGAAATAATTTGCACATTTTTTTCCAGACTAAGATGAGAAAATATTTTTAATTCAATAATTATCAGATCATGACAAAACACTACATTCAAAGAATAATGAAGATATCACCCTTTGCTTTAGCATAAAACAACACAGAATTTTATAAACTTCACATATTAATGAATTTTTATATATTGTACTGTTGTCCTGAACATGTTCAATTTAAATTCAGGTCACTTATTAGCAATCCTGTAATAATTGTAATCCTGGACAGGAATTTGAAGCTTTAGTTTTGATTGGGTGACATTCTGAATGTACGAGTGCCTGTATGTTTGCGATTTCACAGTGACCTCTAACCCCTAAATGTGCAGGCACTGAGGCTGAGGAAACAGGCCTATGAGATATGGGGGTCCCCAGTCGCAGTGTTATAGTACCTTCCCCCCACCCCCCTGGTGCAGGTGACACTTTACGGGACCCTCTGAGCAATCTTCAAAGTCAGGCGGATGACATGCAGACTTCTCCAGAACCTTTCTACCTCAATGGATGTCTCTCCTTGAGAGCTGCATTCTTACCATCAGGAATGTGTCTGAGTTCCCCCTGATTCAGCAGTGTCAGTAGCATCAGAGAGGGACACAAAGAGCCTCCCTGAACAATAACACCACCCTTCAGGTAGGAAGGTATGGCCCGACTCAGGCCTGACCGCCAAGCACGATGAATAAGCGTCATTTAACTAAAATATGCACCTCTCACTTCAAGGCTTGCAGCGTTTGGAGTGGCTGTACGCTTATTGACACTTCACACATACGCCCCCCCCCCCCCCCCACAGCCTGAAAATGGACAACGATGGGCGGGCGCTCTCTCGACAGTGCTGGTGAGGTTCCGATCGCTATTCCATCAGCAGGTCACATGTGAACAGCACCGGTGGCTCGACCCACGAATACTCCCTGTGCATCACGTGTCTGTTCGCCCCCGCTACTATTTTAATGATTTAAGCAGACGGTGTCATTCGGAGGAACCCCCCCCCCCCCCCCGAAATCCTCCTACCAGATTCTTCTGTTTACCCGGCAACCGCCGATTCAGGATGGGAATTTGCATAAGCGATGCTCGCCATCACTGGCGCTCACCAATGGGTTTGGGTTTTTTTTTTTGTTCCCCCTTTTCTCCCTCTCCCGCCCCCCACCCCCAGGATTTAGCGTAGAATCAGGTCGAGTGGAAGGGTGGCTGGGGCCAGGCACGCGCCGGCGAACAGACGGCGCTTGTAGCTAACAAAAAGGCTGTTGTTATTTTTTTTTTATTCGGTAGCGCCGAACAAGTGTCGGAGATTACGGTCATTCTGGGCGGCGTCCGTGCTGAGAACCTCCTCCGAGGGGTCCTATTCGAGGCCTCACACCCCGTCCGCCTGTTACATGCAGAGCCTGGGTAGCATGCGGGAAGTTCCAAGAGGAGGGCGTGGCCTCACCGAAGCGATTAAGAAGAATAACAGAGCCTTTTGAGGACTTACGCAGAAATGATGCCGTCACACGCAAACTAAAGCTAGTTATAGCAGGGGGCTCATTACTCACAGACAAGGTCAGATTCAAGCAGGAAAAAAGTCCTGTCATTTTCCTGAAACTTGCACTTATATATTTTACATGTCTACGCTTGATGACCACTGCGTGTCTCTGTTATGCTTACCTACATACATACATATAAATACACACAAAAAAACATAGATATACACAGAAATGAACATCCATGCCATCTGTGCACCAGCTAGCAGGTCTACAAGTTTCATAAACATTAGAATAACGTTGGATCCTTGATACAGTTTATAGACGAATGCTTAAATAAATACAAACACAAACAACATATACAAACACACACTCCAGTGTACACAGACAAAAGCACACTCACACACAAACATACACATACAGAAATGGACACAGACACCGAAACAATCATAGATATATATATATATATATATATATATATATATATATATATATATATATATATATATATATACAAAGAAACACACACAAGCCCACACTCACATAAATGAATATAGATACAAACATAAATATATATACAAACACAAACAAACCTACACACAAATGGAGATGGGCACAAAGACAAATATGTACAAACCCTCACAAATGGACACAAACACCCATGCAAACATACAAACATATACAACTACACTATGTGCAGACACACAATGAGACGCAAACAAAAACATCTATAAATAAGCACAGACAAACATAAACAAAAACATGGATACACACAAATATATATAAAGAAACAGACCCAAAAATGGACACCCTAAAATAATACAAATATACATACACACAAAGGGACACAAACACACACAAGCATACACTCACAAAAGGACATAAGCAAACACAGGTAACAATTTACTTAAGATACCTTCATAATGCATTGTAATGCATTCATAAAGTGTTATGAAATGGCTATAACTATTTATAAAATGACATAACAACATTACAGGCATGCTTATTATTATTATTATTATTATTATTATTATTATAAATGCTCTATGAAAAAGGTATTTGGATGAGTGCTTTAAGTAAAATATTTCCCAAAATTACAAACACTAACATGTATACACAAAGAGAGGGACACAAACGAACACAAATACATACAATCACATACACACAAAGACAACATACACACATACACAGAAACACAATCATGCACACAGAGACGGACACATAAACATACACGCACAATCATACACATACAAATCCACATGACTGAATGTGTATTCAAACAAAAATACACATACAAATAAACATTGAAGTACACAAAAGTATACAAACAAAAAACAAACATACATACATAAAAGCATGCTCACAAACGTAGACAAACATATACACACAAAGGGGAACTCACAAAGGCATACGAACCCACACAAACTGAAATACACACACACAGAAAAGTAACAAAACAAAATACAAGACTTTGGCATTTTCAAATTTTTTTGACTGCCGTCGCAGATTTTTATAAATTGAGTTTCTCTTTTTGGGGACCAAAAAAATGGTCCCTACAGCATCAAAATTTGGTCCCCACAATGTAATATATACATGACACATACGCAGACACACATACATACACGCACATTGTCACACACAGATGCGTGCGCGCACACACGCACATTATGATACACATGTGCACGCGTGCACAGACACACACACACACACACACACACACACACACACATGCGCACATGTGGCAAAGCACAGCAGTCCGGGGGGCTGCGCAGGCAGCACAGCAGCTAGTCATCACCGTACTCATGCAGCCCCTGATGGAGCCCGAGAAGAAAGGCGACCCATTGTTCCCGCTTGCCGTACCACAGTGTCTGAGAGAGCACAGTCAGGGCAGTAGATCGGGGGCCATCCCGGCCCCTAGGGACCGCTCAGATGGCCGCGTCCCCCCTGTGCCCCTCGGGGGGCTGGCCAGCGCCTGCAACGCATGATAACCTCTATTTATGACACACACACCGCGGGCCATGCAGATAATGCAGGGGGCTCGACAGCAGCCGAAACAATGGGAGCTTCCCACTGTCGGGGAGATAAGGTGGGTGGGGGGGTTGGGGGGAGCGGCTGTCATACAAGCACACAGGCGCGTGTCTCCTCACACGTGGGGGTTTCCCTTTCTGAGGTACCGGCATATTACAGGCACTCGCGGCGGGTATGATGATGACGGTGGCCGGCGATGATGATGATCATCATGGTGATGATGATGACCGTTATTTTACTCTAATGCTACCGTGATTTAGCCCCAGACAGCTGTCATGAACCAAGCAGGGGGAGAAAATTTCGGGCACAGTGGGGCACAAGATGAAGCACACGGTCAGGGATGCAGCGGGGGACATGGTCGGGGACGTGTGGGGGACATGGTGGGAGACGTAGTCGGGGGGGGGGGGGGGGGCACATTGGATCAGGCAGTCAGGAATGTGTAGGCCACTCAGTGGAGGATGTGGTCTGGGACACCTGGGGGATTAGCTGGGGGACCTGTGGGGCATTAGCTGGGGGACCTGGGGGGCATTAGGTGGGGGACCTGTGGGGCATTAGCTGGGGGACCTGCAGGGCATTAGGTGGGGGACCTGCGGGGCATTAGCGGGGGGACCTGTGGGGCATTAGCTGGGGGACCTGGGGGGCATTAGGTGGGGGACCTGTGGGGCATTATGTGGGGGACCTGTGGGGCATTAGCTGGGGGACCTGCGGGGCATTAGCTGGGGGACCTGTGGGGCATTAGCTGGGGGACCTGTGGGGCATTAGCTGGGGGACCTGCGGGGCATTAGCTGGGGGACCTGTGGGGCATTAGGTGGGGGACCTGTGGGGCATTAGCTGGGGGACCTGTGGGGCATTAGGTGGGGGACCTGTGGGGCATTAGCTGGGGGACCTGTGGGGCATTAGGTGGGGGACCTGTGGGGCATTAGCTGGGGGACCTGTGGGGCATTAGGTGGGGGACCTGTGGGGCATTAGGTGGGGGACCTGTGAGGCATTAGCTGGGGGACCTGTGGGGCATTAGGTGGGGGACCTGCGGGGCATTAGCGGGGGGACCTGTGGGGCATTAGGTGGGGGACCTGCGGGGCATTAGCTGGGGGACCTGTGGGGCATTAGGTGGGGGACCTGCGGGGCATTAGCGGGGGGACCTGTGGGGCATTAGGTGGGGGACCTGCGGGGCATTAGCTGGGGGACCTGTGGGGCATTAGGTGGGGGACCTGTGGGGCATTAGCTTGGGGTCCTGGGGGGCATTAGGTGGGGGACCTGCGGGGCATTAGCTGGGGGACCTGTGGGGCATTAGCTGGGGGACCTGCGGGGCATTAGCTGGGGGACCTGTGGGGCATTAGGTGGGGGACCTGTGGGGCATTAGCTGGGGGACCTGTGGGGCATTAGGTGGGGGACCTGTGGGGCATTAGCTGGGGGACCTGGGGGGCATTAGGTGGGGGACCTGTGGGGCATTAGCTGGGGGACCTGGGGGGCATTAGGTGGGGGACCTGTGGGGCATTAGGTAGGTGGCATCCTCACATGTTTGATATGAATTTAATGTGACTTTGAAAAAAAAAATCTAAATATGTACACTGTATAAAGCACAAAAAGAAAGGTTATACCTTCACATGTTACCTGCATTTTACAGAATTAATGTCCTGTTCTTTCAAAGCAGTTTTAAATTATGCAGTAAATGTAAAGAAATGGCAAACATGTTAACAGCAATATTAATAATAATAATAATAATAATAATGGTGATGGTGGTGATTATGGCTGGGTGTGAGGCTGATGTGTGGGGTTCAGCTTCATGTGGGAGGGGCCACGAGGACAAGAAATGAACCCAAGCCTTTCAGGATCTAGGAACCTTAGTGACTGCAAGAGCACCATGGGAGTGAGCAGAGCTGGAGGGCGCCGGTGGGGGCTGCGTGTCTCTGCAGGGAGGGGGATCGAGGGCGGCACATGGGTGGCAGCGGTGCTTTGAAAGGGAGGGGATCCATTTTTCTGGATTTTTCCAATTTTCCATCCACGTCGGCAAACATCGCCGGACTCGGGCGGGTCACCTGTGCTGGGGTGGCCCGGGCAGAGGACGACCTCAAGGACACGGGAGGACTGATGGGCGGGACCCCGACAGGAAATCGAAGAGCTGCGAGCTGGGGAAAGGAGGAGAAAAATACGACAAATTACCCCCAAGAAAGAAGGAACAAACATCACACTCTGCGGACACGCGATGAAAAAGCCAGCTGACAAATTGCTCTGCAGTATTTCTAAGAGCAATCAAAAAATAACAACGTTACAGAAAAGACAGTATAAGCAAACAAATACAATGAAATGATTCTGATTTTACCATGTAACAAAGTAAATTGCACTCATTCCTTAATATATATTTTTTGGGCGCTTAGTCATCTGCAAGATGTTTAGGAGAATGGACAAAACAAGATATTTAATTAAGCGAATTATACATTTTGGCAGATATTTCTACTGTTGGTCTGACACTACAGAATTATTTCTCATCTTATATATTTATGACAACAATAGCAGGCAAACTCACGACTGCCTGAAAACCCCTTTATGTGGTCGATGAATTAAAACAGAAGAGTGTGCACGGGTTAAGGAATATCCGTGCTTTTTGACATCCGTGCAGCCACCGTACACGAGACATGCGGAGCTTGTCGAGCCCACAGGACCATGAGAGGTGGTACCGGCACCAGAGCAGTCAACAGTCGTCCTCTGTGCTCTTGTGTCCTCTGCGGTGGAATAATACGACCCTGTTATGTGGACCAGCCGTATCACACCCTCTCGACACAGCGTATTAATGCGCTGTCAGGGAGATCTCAGCAGCACACGTCGGTTTATGTATTTTACACAAAATCTAGGTCTGATAAGCTAACTGAGAATTCTTATAGCCTGAATATGTATTGAAATTACTAATTGAAAATACGTAGGAAAATTATTCCATTTGGGTATTGTGTTACATACGTAAAATTGGGCCATCATTTAACTTGAAAGCCAATAGTCGCTTATACATGATTTTAAAAAGCAAAATATTAAGTTCCAAGCATACAAGTGTACTATTAGTAGTATATGAACTACGCGTAGTACTTGTCCTTCCCCTTATACCCATGTTCTCCATGTTACCCCCCAAAGCAAAAAAGAACCTGTGGGCTTCTCCTCTTTCTGCCAAAATCCAAAATGCCCAGGCGGTCTGTGCAGAACCGCTGAGCAAATCCTACATCCCGGTCCCGTCAAAACTCCCGTGTAAGGGCCAATGGCAGCAGCAGGAAAGATCACCGGGAGGGACGGCCCCCCCATCACTGGCCCGAAGCCCACGTTGCGTTCGGCCCGCCGTTCAGGCTATGAAATCACGCGCCTCTATATTTTTAACCACAGGTCACGCAAGAATGATCAGGCCGCAGGGAATCCCCGTGGCCTACTTTACAACCCCCCCCCCACACCCACCCAAGTCACCTCCTACAGCTGGGATTCGGAAAAGACAAAGCAAGCTCCCCCCCCAGAGGGAAAAAATGGAGGGGCATAATGAAAAGGCGATCCCAGTAGAAATTCAACCTGCAGAACTTCACCTGACCCAGTGTCTTCCTGGGTAAAATTCACATATTCCTGGGCAAAGGTGCAGGCCAATTCCGCCTTTCCAGTGAGAGATGAAGGGTCTTCATTTATAAACCTTTTTTTCTTCACTTTAAGAAGAAACTGTGTCGTTCCCGCTCCATCATTCTTTCCATTCTCCCGCTCTCTCTCTCCCTCTCTCTCTCCTTTCATATGTTAATCATCATGAGAACAATCAATTATGGGGCAGTGGAAGTCTGTTAAATCATTAGGTCCACTGTGGCTAAGAACTGATTATGTCATTACATACAATTAGTGCCTTTTTGTTTCATATAATTTAACAGAGAATCAGAACTATTCCCACTTTTTTTATCAACAACTTGCAGTGGAATCAGACCCGCATGCATGCGCAAACCATGCACACGCAAATGCATGTGCGCACATACATGCATGCAAATACACACAAATTCACTCTGCATACACTCTACGCAAATTTATAGTGAAACGGTTGTAAGGTTGAAAAATCTGGTTCTGTAATAGATAAATGTGTACGTTTGGATCGGGTCGGTTTTCCTTGCTCCCATTCTGGAAGCAGGACCTGAAGTGTGAGCCTCTTCCCATGTTTCTGGAAAGCAAAGCACTCCTTAATGCTGGACTCGCAGTCCGCAGCCGACAAATCGGATCCACACTCTGCCAAAGCGACGAAATCTAATTCTCATCAAGGAGTCTGAAATTATTTCAAATCCAAACTTGGATTGTGGAAGAAGAAGGAGCCTATTTAGGAAAACTGTAAACCATATACTAATAAGATGCACAGACACATAATTATCTCCAATATTCTTTCAGTGTATTCCCAGTTCCCCACAGAAAGAACAATCCTTTTTGCTTAATAAATATTTGGCTGGAAAAACATAAAATAAATAAAAATGTAAGGCTCTGTGCTTCTAGAAATGTCCACTGGGAAAGTATGTATGATTTGGTCAGTTTTGCACGACACAGAGTGACACGGCAGGATTAAAAGAAGTCAAAAAAAAAATATTGCAATTTCCACCTTACACAATGCGAGCTTCATACATGAGTCACATCTATAATCCACACAGAATCACCCCCCCCCAAAACCATATCGCCCTGTTTCCATGGCGACCGGCCATACCAACCCGAGCAGCACTTCTTGCCGGCTTCGCGCCGTTGTCAGAGAACATGTCTACCACCTGTCTTTCACAGCGAATCCACGGCTTCCTGCCATGCCGGGACTGGCTCGCCGTTCTACACCGCCACCGGCTCCGCTCCTCCCCATCCACAAGATTGGATCCCCCCCCCCACAAGAAATACAAGGCCCGTGTGCCATACTGGCGGCCACTCTGCTGTCAAACGGACCCGGCCGCGTTTAACTAGGTGTGATCGAGGTCGAGAACTAGCCGTGATTCCAGATCGGGTTAACCAGAAATGTCGAGGGAGATGCTAAGCGGTCACCTTTAGCCAACATGGCATTCATTCTGACTACAGACCACTGGCTGATCATTATGGGATGTTCTCTTTGTGTCACGTCATAAACTGCCCCTGTCTCACCTCCAGTTTTTTCACTTGAGTAAAATCTAACCAAGAAAGGAAATTTAAACCATAGGAGATCTGAGGTAAACCGTGCCCTCAGTTCCGGTTTCTTGCCGTGAACAATGGGCGTGTTCCTCACTCCGCACACTAGGCCCCATCCCAAGAAGGTTCCTACGAGGTGGCGTCGAGTCATGTGACTTGGGTAAATGTCACGACACGAGGCATGAGGTGGAGAAAAAGAGCAAGACACTCAGTCCGGTACGAACCCGGCAGAGTGAGTTGGCAAAACATGTGAGCTGGATAAGCAGCGTCTGCTGGGCTAATAATGACAGGCAGCGTGGGGGCGGGTGCGAGGCCCCCACAGACCTGAGAGAGGACAGGCGCGGGAGCAAACCCACCGAACTCACCGCAAGGCCGATGGGGCCAAGGGTGGCTGTTCTGCATAGCAACAAGGCGCCTGGATTTTCATCTTCGTTCATCGCCACTTCACCCCAGAGAGAGAGAGAGAGAGAGAGAGGGAGAGAGAGAGAGAGAGAGAGAGAGACGCATGGATGCCCGGAGATGGAGTGAACTCAAGCAGAACTGGGCTGGGAGGGGGGCCACGGTGCTGGGAGATTCAGGCCCATAACCTCGGGACAGAGGAACTACGGTTACAAGAGCCTGGCCCGCAGATTGGGGAGCGGGGGGGGGGCTGAGCCAGAAGCAGCAATGGTGCAGACCTCTTGTGAGAGGGGCTTGTGGGAAAAGCGTATATGTGAAGACGGGCCGCTTGCACGTCGATCCAGTTTCAGGCAGATCAACAAAGCACAAGTGACAAGAATAAGAGGCAAAAGGACAAGGCTACGGGGGACAAGTCTGTGCAGGGACAGTGGGACGTCACCACATGTCCATGTGGAGTGACTGCGTCCCAGTGTCCAAAGAGGACACGCACGTGAGGATCTGAAAGCAGGGTGAGCCAGGACACGGATCTTTTGGGGCCCAATGGTGACATCACTCTGTCAGCCATGGGAGTCAAACCAGTGAGCGTCTGATCACGGGCAGAAAGTCCTAGCCCTTAGAGCCACTCCCCCCGGAATGGTGGCCGAGCATCCATATGGAGACCCCACCCACATGTGCATCCATGGTGAGCTGGAAGCCATTTTCAGCATTAGAAGCAGAGAGGCCCCCACCACATACACTCACCGCTCTCCATCTCTCACTCCCTCCATCCTCAGAGAGACACCCGGGACCATTCACATACTCGCTATTTCTCCTCACTTCATTCTGATTCTTATTTTAGATGGTAAAAAGGGGAATCGGGTTAATTTCCGGTTTCTAGTCAATCAATTAAAAACAAATTAATGAAACAGGGCAGATTTCCATATTTAAATGGAACGGTTCTGCTTACATAAAGCGACCGTCAAAAAAACAAAAAAAAAATTTACCATCTTTTTCTTTTTAAGCACGTGAAATCACCCATAATGCAATGCAAAAAAAAACGCGTTTTTATAGGCTGTTGATACAATCTGGGATTACAGCTGCAGAAAATACGTGACCTTAATTACCCCGGCACCGAGGCTGGCGGGCCTTTAGGCGTGTGCCCGTCTGCGCAGAGCGTGTTAAACAGAGCAGAGGACTATGGGATAATGGAGGTGGGGATGAGTAGGGGTGGAGGTGGGGGCTAGGAAATGTGAATCAGCAGCCGGCCCCTGGCACGTGCCACTGTACCGCCCCCCCCCCCAGCTTTTCGCAGTATCCATCAGCAAATGGAGCCTTGTGGGTGGGTTTGGGGGAAGGGGGCAGGGGAGAGGGCAGGTGTGAAGGGAACTATTTTCCGGCACTGTCCCCCGACTCATTAGCTATTTAGAAAAACAGATGAAGAGGTGAAGCCCGCAATGGCTGAGACTAATCACAAAGCCTCGCCCCAATTCATCACCCGCCCGTGTGGCGGGAGGTGGGGTAAAAAGGCAGGGGGTGCTGCGGGGGGGGGGGGGGGGGGGGGTCATAAATTTGGCATGAAAATTAGACATAAGTGTGGTGATTGAGTGGAAAGGCGGCTTGCGGGGGTCGCGCCTCTGCATGTCAGACGGGACCCACCCAGGCCAGATGCACAGCCTAGCTGGCTCCTGCCATTGTCATGTGTGACCTCTGACCTCTGTGACCTCTGACCCCGGCAGATGTACAAAGAAACGTAGGAGCTTTGGGGATACACAGGATCTCCGACTACTGCGTATATATGTGTGTCTGTAAAGAGAGCATTTCTGAATGTTTTTGAACATCCTGTTATGCAGCGTCCCTGTATTGTAAGATATATATGCGTATAAAATGCAGAAATACGTAAAGACGGTTAGACTTGTTCACCCTGTCCTCCGTAGCCGTGGTGTTGGTCTCTGACGGAACCGCGTCTCTCTGTAACAGCGACCTCACTCGCCCCGGTTCCGTGTCCCCCCCGCCCCCGTCCACACGAATCGTCGCCCCCGCTGATCTAGCTACACACTCTTTAGGGTCGTTCATCTCGCCTGTCGTTCATTTCCAGGGGGCCTGCCTTTCGTAGAAAGTGCTTGGTTTTTCATGCACGCGCTCAGAAACAGGTTTTGGACAATCGCAGAAACACCGGCCATTGTGTTATGTGACGCAGCAGAGAAACAAATGCTCAGTTCACCGTTTTTAATGTTCTCGGGATAACATTGCTCCTTCTCTGTAAATTATGACATGATAAAATATTTAATCTAATATGCAAATTTTACAAAATGCTGATGGTTTTTGTTAGTGGATACAATATTTATTATTACAATATTTTTATTGCTGCAAAGGCCTGTACAGATATTACTTTCATGATTCAATTATTTGACTTTTCATTATCTTTTCATTTATCTAACTGCATAATAATTAACATATATTTTATGTTGCATGATATTTCAGAATTTTTTTTCAAATGTAATGTCTAAAATATGTTATTTTCATTTGAAATGAAATAAATCAAATTTTAACTTTTCCTAATAATTCAATTTGGCCAAAATAAGAGAGTTCAGTTCACATGCTATTTTTCGCTGATTTGGCACTGAAGAAAAATAAATGGTGGCTTCAATCTTATCATATATTGGGGTTTGCATGTTATAATAAAATAGTAAATCACAAATAATACTTAAAAACCATAATAATTTTTACCTATCAGCATGGCCATTTTCCCAAATGGCCGAAACAAATGCACAGTTTTAAAATAAGTGTTTGTAATTATGTGAAGTCTGCAAATTTTTTTGAATGAAAACATTTGAATTGCTTGAATAAAACAGGCCTCGCGCCCTCATCTGTGGCGTCACTGACTTCGGGGTAAAAACATTGTTATAGTTACAATGGGCACATCTGTTCTATGTTAAGAAACAACGCATTTAAAATAACGAACAATAGAAAAACAACGAGAGATGCAGTTTTTTAAATTACTGAAAGGAAAGTAGAAAAAGATAAAAAGAATATATTTTTTAATTATAAGAAAGGCAATTATAAAAACACAAATAAAAATGCTACTGAACCCTATTTAAAATGTATACATTATTATGGATCGCGCTTTTCTCAAGTTTCTTCACAAAGGATTCAGCTTGGATTCCATTTGGATTATTTAATTAGTTCTTCTGAATATTAATGAAGGTATTTTTGTTACATTTCTTTGTACTTCACAGACACTTAAACGAGAAAATTACGCTGATGACAGTTAGTAACCATCCAGTTAGATTATCATTCAGTCAGGCAAATATCACCAAATGCTTTCTTCAGGGAAAAAAAACGGTACAAAATATAAATAATTAATTTTTCAAAAATCAATAAAGTATTATGCTTTCAATGGGAGACATGTTTCAAACGATGGCAATGGAGGTAAACTGTGGGATTTTCTTTGCAGAGGATTCTCGTTGTCGTTGACAAAAGACACGCGTACCAACGAACACCCCCCCCCCCAACCACAATCGGTGGTGTAAAATTTTCTGGTATTCTTTCATTCCTTCTTTCATTCTTTTTTCTTCAGCCGACTTTTAAATTTGCGTCTTTGAACACTCCCCGAGTTCCATCAAACTGTGGGCGAGACAGAGAAGGAGAATTGTTAAATCTGACAAAAATATTTCACATTCATGAGTTTTCCAGGGAGGACCACACGCGTGTTCAATCTTGCGAAAAAAAAGGCATTCGACGCCACCGCAGACAGGCTGCGGAACGCTACAGAATTCTCTTTGCCAAGGTCTTAGTAATATCAAGACGAGACTTCAAACTCCGCGCTCAAATCGATTTAACTGTCGCATGCGATGCCGCCTTATAAATATTTTGCGAAGTTCCCCTCAGTGTAAAGCTCCTTTATGCTGTTCTGTCACAGCTATCCAGTAATAAGTCAAAGGCAAATATGTATTTATTATCTATATATGTTATGAGCGGCACGTCAGAGCCAGTCAACCGGACCACCAGAGATCTCAGAGATGGATTGGACAGGAAAATGTGCAGTGCGCCTGCGGAGGTCGGTGTTGTGAGATGCGTGGTAGCATTAAGCTAGCTACACTAAAGGGAGCAGCTACTCTGTTGTATATAATCATTACTGCTGCTAAAATTAAATATTATAATTATAGTTTTATCTTCCCTAGCTACTGAATTTTAGCCATTTTAGCAAAACCGTGAACAGTGAGCGGGCCCGAGTCTTGCCTCCATGCCATGGATCCGTGCATGGCCACAGGGGAAGCGGTCAGACAGCTACTCTCTACGGGCTTCGGTGCAACCTTCAGGCCACGCAATGGGCAAGACGCACCTGCCCCCTTGGACTGATGATCCGCTCTGTCAAACACTCCCACTCTGCAGTGCCGGAGACAGGGAGGGACAGGGGGAGATCAAGGCTGGGAATATCGTCCCAATCTAGCCTCAGGACATCTTGGGCTGGGGGGGGGGACCCATAGGGTATTGTACCAGAGGTTACAAATATTTTCACAATCGATAATGGATAAATCGGGTCCAGATTAAGCGTTATGATTCTACTTGAAGCTCCGCCCCCTCTCCCCGAACAAAAACAACATGATGATAACGCGGACACTGCTAGGGCCATTAGTGGGATGGGAGCTGCCCGCCATGGCCAGGTCCTGCCTTCGCAGTCATTAATTGAACTGTAATCATTGATGTACCCCTGGTGTTTGTTTTGCTCTGCGTGCATCTCAAAGGCTAGCTGGGAGGGTGGTGCTAATGAGCAGTAACTCAGGGGGGGGCGCTAGCAGTGACGGTTGGCGTGTGTACCCCCCCCCCCCCCCAAACAGGGTGGCAAATCAGCCTCGCCTCCCTCGTAATGGAACCGGAACAAGGGGAATAAGCAGCACCGGGCCACGTCGCTGTTAACCCCCGGTCTCTCGATAAATCACCGCTCGATCCCGCGCATGACCCCGTCAGCGCTTGAAAGAGGGTGCTCTCCTGCGAATCGGCCTGTGGGATCATACATCACGAGGCCGCGGGATTGTCGAGACGCACCGTTTACTAGCTCTGCGCTTCCTGCTTTACCCAGTCGCCATTTGAGGCATCTTCCTCGTCCTCCACCGTTACTTCTCCCTGCCATTTCCCCGAGCTCAGCTTTCTGAAGCAGAGCGTCGCCCGCCTAACCCCCCCCCCCCCCCCCCCCCCCCCCCGAGTCCCCCTCACTGTCGTCTTAGAGGTGCAGTTTCGCCGCGTTTGGTCGTCACTCTGCCTCCACTCTTTGCTTCCCCTCAGTGCCCCTGAGCTACTAGATGAAAACAGTCACCTCTGCGCCGCCGGAGTGCTTCAGCGACGTCAGTTACGGAGCTGAATTCCACAAAAGAAATAATAAGAAAAACATTTCGTCAGAGCATTCTTAAAGTCATTCAAATTGGCAGCATTTTACGCCAAACAAAAATCTAATTAAATGCAAGGCATCGGAGTTAAACATTTAAAAGGCTAAATAAAAAAATGCACCTCAGTTTTTTGCTATTGAAATAAATAAAAGTGTTACTGCAGGCATCATTAATCAGCCCTACATCTTCCAACTGCTAATCCAGTACAGGGTTATGGGAAGCATCATTGTTATTAACAAAGTAATATTAATACGTCATCTTCAGACACTGTTGTGCAAATGCAGGCGTATGCCTGCTCTCCGTGGTCAGCTAGGAACGCCGACATATTGCACGTTGAACATATAGGTAACAAATTCACCAGGACAGCCTGGCCATCTGTCACCGGCCTGGACAGGCAGACAAAGGGGTCAGGCTTCGCGTGGAAGGGTAGGCCTCAGACAGGCCGCCCTATTCTCATTGTCCTCGTCTGTCGTTAAATTCCACTTTCTAATCATTCTCCTGACGGCTGCCGTCCGGGACCGTGAGCAAGTAATGCTGGCCATTGTTCGGCGAGAAGGAATGGCAGACAAAGAAGCCTGCTTGGGTTGTTTCTTGTGAGGGTAAACCCAGACTTGAATTAGCACAACCAGCTCTGACACTGCTAGTTAAGACGGAAAAACATTAATATTAAATGGAAGTTAAGGAGGCGAAAGGGCCTTCGGTGTGTTTTTTTTCCTCGGTATCTGGGGATACACCCTGCCTTTACGCTAGCCTCCTGTCACTGGCATACAAACAGTATATGCAAATAATTTGTTTAAACTTGAAAACCACTAGATTAAAAAAAACTTACGGTACTGCTCACGAAGAGGTCAATGAGGTTAAAAAAAAACTGAAATTTTCTGTCGTATTCTTAAGACCAACATGTCATTTTTTTATGCTTTTGTTTTGTTTTGTTTGCTTAATTCTTTTCATTTGCCTATGTTTGTTTGAAAGAGATGCATCGTTCTTAATTCCAACCAAGTTTTCCATCTCCAATTTTATCCCTCTGTATGCCCATCCCTTCTGTTCCTGGTATTATCTCGGAGAGTGCACCCTCATCTGGTGAAGGTCAGTGCCGATAAAGTTCCAGCTAGCTGGGGGAAACGGTCGATTTTCCATTATGGAATTTAATAATAAAGATAAACTGCCAGACCAATCAGACGGCTACTTAAGGCCTCCCTCTTAAGTTTGTCCCCATCTATTTCTTTCTCCCCTCCCCAAATTAAAGCAAAATGTAAAACCCAATCAGGCAACCCCCCATGGCGTATCAACGTCTACACACTTACAAGCTTCGCTTAGTCTCTGTTTCCATCTCCACTTGTGCAGAGGAATTAAAAGAAAATAAAATAAAATAAATGCCTAGAAAGGTCAGAAACACACTGTGACACCAGAGACAAACGACGAAGAACCGGGAGCGAGCGATCGATGGATGAATCAGAAAGACATTCTTCACTTTCAAGCAGGTAATAAAATTGTCCACCGGCTCCGCGTGGCAGAGTTGAATTTTTCTTGTGTCTCGGGATGCGTTGGAGGTCCCAGACCCTCCGAGTGCCGCTTGGAGACCCCAGAGGCGACTGACCTGAGCCTAGCCTCAGATTCAGACGGCCATCATTAATCCAAGTGTAATCCCTTATCCTTCACTTTGCATTTGGGATGGTAGGAACAGCTCAGTCACATTAACACTAAGGCCAAGGACGTGCAACTGATATCCTGGCGCAGAGACGGAGACCTCAGCGGCTCTCATCCCCACGCGTGTTTCAGTAAAACGTGTGTCTCTTTCTAAATAAGGCACATTTCAACGCAATAATTTTAACATTGTTACTCTGTGTCTGCTGACATTACCTTGACTACAAAAGACAAAGAAAAATGGTTGTTAGCAAGGCTTCTTCTAATCGCTCACGTTTGTCACCAAGAAATGCGGGGCGTTCAGTACAAATGGTAGCTATTTAGTTGATGCAGGCCTCAAATTAGTCTTCAAAGGGCCTAAAATAAAAAAGGACATTTTTTTCATAACAAACTTTCTGTTTCCAGTCAGAGATACTGTGAGAATTTAGGAAAGGGTCAAAAGCAGATGCTGGCCAGGAATAATTTCTGCCTCTGTCGCCATGACGGTGAATATGCTATTAAAACGCATAACCGACCTATTAAATACGTATCTGTATTTCAGGACATCCGGGTTAATATCAGGCAACCTCTGAGGCAGCAGTTAGCTGAAATGTCACCTTGTTAGGTGAGGAAGAAAAAATTTCACTGCTACAACTTGACCTAGCTAGGCCTACGAATGGGGTCCTTAGCATGCAGGAAGAGGATGACCGAAGATTCCATCGTGAATTCAAACATAAATGGGTATAAGTAAATATATTTGACCAAATGTTTCAGCAAAAAGGTGTCCTTATAAATTGAAAATGATCATGGAATAAATGTGGTTTAAACGCAAGTTTTGGACTTTTCCTTCCCATTGGTGTCAGCTTCTTTCAGCTTTTTACTC
Organism: Brienomyrus brachyistius; assembly: GCF_023856365.1. Lineage (NCBI taxonomy): Eukaryota > Metazoa > Chordata > Actinopteri > Osteoglossiformes > Mormyridae > Brienomyrus > Brienomyrus brachyistius. The sequence continues at coordinate 22,841,322 of NC_064550.1, read as the reverse complement.
CAATAAAATAAACAAAGATGTTCTGCAGCCTGCGTGAAATGACCCCCCCCCCCTCACCCCCCTGGCGGTCACAAAGCCACCAGCTGAATGAAACTGTTCTCATTCAACAACAAAGGACACATTTACCCCCTCATTTTGAGGACAAAAAAAACAAACAATTTCAACGCACCACATTCATTCCCCCCCCCCCCACCACCCAAAAAAAAAATACCTGAATGTGTCAGAGGATATAGAGCGTGCATGTTATTTACATTAATTTAATTCTGCAGCAATTCACACCGTCAAACCCTTTGTGCCTCGTCAGAGGTAAAACAAGAACAGCGATGGGTATCTGATTACGACCTGAGCGAAATCGAAGACCAAATAACAGCAGCGAAGCAAACAGAACTATACTATTTACTATATGACTACGCACTATAGTATACTCCCTATACTACTATATATATATTACTCTACTTCTTAGAACCAAACCTTGGAAGTCACTCTGTCTCTAAGGCAAAGACATTGGCAAACAGAACTATACTATTTACTATATGACTACGCACTATAGTATACTCCCTATACTACTATATATATTACTCTACTTCTTAGAACCAAACCTTGGAAGTCACTCTGTCTCTAAGGCAAAGACATTGGCTAAAGCTAGCGGAGCAGGGGCTAATCCGAATACGGCACATCTTATTGGTGTTCAAGACAGAGCGATAATCTCCCTCCCAGAAGACCCCATCAGCCCTGCGTACATGTAAATTCAGTAGCTTTGAAGATGAAAATGGCTCGTGTGCTTCAGATCCATTGATCTTAATGTGTCTGTTGATGGTATTCATTAACGGCTAAATAAATAAAGAAAGAAACAAACAAACAGGGGTCCGGGAAGTGAGCACAGGCCTCGCGAGGCGGAGCGACATTTGGTCCGAAGTGGCCTACTGTCGTGGCAGAATGAGGAAGTGGGCAGACGGCTGGTCGTAAGAGCGCAGCCCGAGACGACATGGAGCTCAGGAGACAAAGCCAGGAGATCTGAGGCTGCGAAGGAAGTTGAAGGCCACAGCATCTTCAAACCACCTTCAAAGCAAGTCTCACCCCGTGTGGCAGGTGGGGGGGGGGGGGCACAGACGCAGCTACAGGATCCACCTTATCGTTTCTCTAAATCATTTATAAAAATGTTAAATATTCAAAATAAATATAGAAGACATTTGCTTCCATATGAATTTACAGTCATTCATTCACATTTTTCATTATATGATGTAATAATAATAAAAAATATATATTTTCCCCACATAGCTTAAAATTATTTTGAAACTATGACAAATAGCTATATTCAAATATAATTTTTAATATACTTCAAAGCTGTGTTTTAAAATGTATATATTTTATACATTTTTAAAAATTGTTGCTGTTTTCCTCGATTTTTTTATTCTTTCGGTATTTTGAACTATTGACATCTAGCTCTGATTCTGAACGCTCGCGTGAACATTGTCCCGATGTCAGCTGCAGTCTCCACGTTTTAAAGCACGCCCAAGAGCAGCGATTATCCACCAGCGGAGGCGCCGGCCCCGCCCTCTCCAGGCGCTGTTGCACCAGCGCATGGAGACGCGGCGTTCCTGGACACCGCAACACTCCGAAAATAAAAACCGGTGAAGCAGCCGGCGTCCTCTACCACCGGGTCGAAAGAAAATACAAACGTAACATAAGTGTCTGATCGCACGCTTGCACTAGATCTCATGTTCTTATGCTGCATTTCCGTCATTGTTACTGCAAGTAGAAAAAAATAGCTCAATGACCTATTAATAAACAAATTAATTAATAATAAAATAATAATAATAATAAAGTGTCCAGGTCAATGTTTTAATTTTAATGGTTTGCCACTGAATTGAAAAGGGCCTTTTAAAAATTCCTGTTTAATTATTCATGCTTGCTAGCTAGTTCTTTTATTTTATTATTTTACTGCAGTTTTCGATTGGTTGCATTTCAAACACGCAGCTCCAGCATTAACCCAAATCCAGCACCTCTGTGAGTGTGCGGTGAGAGATTAAGGCCTGGGGAAGGGGGGCATGGGGGGGTCTGGAATTGCAGCCTGACCTCATATGAGACCACAGAGCGGGTGTCACATTCGCCAGGCTGCTACGGGTTATTAACGCAAACGCTTTCCGATCAGCCCAAGTAGCCAAGGCCCAATGGGTCAGCCTGGGTGCTTGGTGGCCCCTCCCCGGACTTGAACGGCCCCTGACTTCATCAGCAAACCCATCACCGTTTTTTTCTCAACGAAAACAAGTCTTTTGGAGGAGAACCGGATCACCAGTGGAACACTCACAGACATATCCGGAACATTCTAACCCCAAACACACTGAGAGCCAGGCAGCATATAGGCTTCAGGTACCTTCTCTGCACTGCCCAAGGAGAATTTATGGTCACAAAGGGCGTTAGTGATGAATCAGTGATCATCCTACTCTAATGGACAGGTCTGAGTACTCTATTATTTCTGTTTTTTAAACAGCATTACTTTCCATGTCATTTGCAAGACGCCATGTTCTGGAATCTTCCTTTAACTGAGAGTCTTACTTCAGCTCCACATTGACAAATTTCAAACACGCCTTACAAACACATTCACAATGAGACAGGCATCGGACAATACAAGAGATACTTCTCTCTAATTTACCCAGAATCCCCTGTACTTTTTGTTGTGGTGCTGACTGCTTCAGTAGGCCTGGCTCCGCAGGCCTGGCCCACTCAGTCACGAGCTCGCCCACCTCAGGGCTGGACAAACACCGCCCGTTCACAGCTTTTATTATCATAAACGGGAGGGACGCAAGAACCATTTGTTTAGGATGGACTTTGTGAACTTTTAAACCCAAATGTACACCCCCTCCAGGCGCTCCACCGAATCCTGTGGCCCGCCTGCATCTCAGAGCTGAAACTGTGCTCACACCGCTGCCCATTTTCCCAAATCCTTTCCTTTCGCTCCCCGGCTTGGCCCAAGAGTAAAGGTGCTTACAAGGTAAGCTCAAACCCAAGAGTATGAAGTATGCTCAGGCATACAGTACAGAATACAGGAACACACACAGACAGTGGCAAATTACTATGAATTACTCGATAAATTAAAATTATTACATACTTCTATATATATACACACGCACTCACGTACATACACACATATATAACACGTAGTAATTTACTGGACATTTACATAATATGTAAATAAATAATTCTAATACAGAATATTAATGAAAATATCTGTAAAAGTTTTGGTGTTTCTAATAACTAAGTAACACACCATGTTCTAAAAAACAGATATTGTAAATTGAAAAGAACAATAAGTCATCTTTAAATAAGACTTTTATGTGACTGTGAGGCTGCAGTGCATAGTCTTGTATGTATTAAATCATTGGAAAAGTCAAATATCACCCTTTCAATTGTCACCATCTTTCAAGCGTCAAACGCAGCCTGACTCCAAGCAAAAACAGAGGCTTAATGTAATAGTGAATAAAAATGTCCCCAACGCTGATTTCCTCATCTGTCAATGCCACCATCAGCTGGGCTCAGAGAGGGGGGGGGTGGCTTGAGTCATGAATAATAATGAGAGCGAAGAACAAAATGTAAATCTCTGATGTAGATGGCCATCCAGCGGGAACGTCTCGGATGACGAGATGTAGTTCAGCGACCATCCAGGGCCCCAAACACATGGCAGCCTTGTGCACCTTGAAAGACCTGAACATGGGTCTTTCTTTATGGCTTTTATTTATGAACAGTACTTTATATATAAAGTAATTATATATATATATATACATACACACACACACACACACACAAAAGGTATCACTAAAAGGTTGACCATTAAAAGACGAATGGATGAATGGATAACAGATCTAAAAGAAAGTCCACAAATCCAGACAAATAAGATCAAATAATTTTCTGCATAACTAACATTTGCATTATGTGAAAATCTAATGAATGTCTAACTTACTCTACTGTTGCAGACTGTTGCTAATACTTAGAACTGGTTAGCGGTTAGCATACTCTGCCCTGACTCATGTCTTTATTTACACTGTTCTCTAGGTACAGAGACACTTTCAACGAAGTCTCTTTAAAGCAAAAACAGGTCTTCTTGAGGTTGTCTAGCTAGGTGCTGTTTATTACTGTTACATAACCCCCCTAGGGTGCACAGTTTCAGCCCACGCGTAGCGTCAGGTGCTAACAACGGCCTTGTGATTTCATCACCTGCCTAGCAGGCCGTAGGCCGGACCCTCGGGGGGGATGGGGGGCGGGCGGCACAGATTCCGTCACAGAAGCTGGAGAGGATTTTGTCCACCGAGTGTTTAGGGGGTCGGATCACGGCAGAGCCGCTCCGATTAGCTGGGGACGATGCCGCGGGTTCCAGGCCTCCACTTGCCACTGCGGTGCTTACAACGCCAATGCATCACCATGTTGGCGTCATGGATACCCACAAATATGACAGTGTACTGCAGGAGACAAACCGAGCCTTTTGTTGCACTAGAAAGCCTACGGCGACACATGGAATGGACGTGTGCAGAGCAGGGATAGAAGCTGTCGCTTGGTTCTGGCTACAGCTGGTGAGTGAGGTGCCATTGCTGTAACTGTTCCGATTCTTCAAAAACTCTTACCACCCATAACCGCATAAAAAAGGTAAATAATGGCAAAAGGCTAAAATGAAGCACCTGAAGATTAAAAGCGCCTTAACATTAGTAAACATCTAGATCAGTGTTTCCATATCTGATCCTTGAGGACCCGCAGACAGTTCACGTTTTTGCTTCTTCCCAGCTCCCGGAGCAAAAATGTGGACTGTCTGGCAGAGAGCTTGGCCGAAGCAAAAACATGAACCAGCTGTGGATACCCGAGGACCGGACTGGGAAACACTGATCTAGATCATCACACTTTCTCGGGTGGGTCTCCACAGGGATTTCAATACTCTTCACTGCCGACCAAATTTCAACACCAGAGACCAAAAGGTTTAGTGGCTTCGTAGCATAGCTAAAACAAGACATTCCCCCTTGTGCCTCCATATCACCATAGCAACTTCACCACATTGCCTTAGCATGAAGTAGCACACAGGCACGCAAGCACATATAAAGCACGCCCCTCTCTCATCCAGTGGCACACAGGTAGTGACCTCATTTACTCAAACCGCCAACAAATATGAAATATGCAGCATCTAAATTGTACGTAAATACCTAACGAGGTTGATCAGATACTTGTATTGTAATGCTATGTTTTACAGTGCCAACATAGATTCAAGATTCTTTATCTGCGTTTTGTACATCAGTACACGGAAATTCTTACTTGTGCCATCCAGGCAGTAAACATGTGACAGGATTAGACAGTGTAAAGCAGGGCGCTCACAAAACATCAAAGCAGTCATATAACTAGGAGCTGCAGAGGTATGTATTTATGAAATAAATAGAATAACAGAAAACATGGCTAAATCAAGTATAAATATAGGAAATAAATATAAAATAAACAACTGTCTGAAATGGAAATATGGCAGAGTAAAGTGCAATGTCGAAAGTGCTGCTCTGTTCCATAAAGGGTACTGTGCATATCTGAGTTACCTGCCCATCTAAGCTCTTTAGAGGAACTGCGTGGTGTTCTTCTGAGTCCTGGATGGCTCTTTGAGGAACATCCACCATCATCTCAACACAGGTGTGTGCTTTAATTCACAGCCCCCGACCTGGCTGTGTGTATGTGTCACAGTCCCATAGCAACCATTTTGATTTCCTCAGACGTTTACACCCCCAGATCATCAAGTCACTTATTGAGAGTGCTAGACCGTCACGCCATCGCAAAATAAAAAGCTACGTTTCATCGATTTAGCGTCACGTTCGTGTTCGCCACATTTACCGATTCGTCATTGGAGCTATGCCACCAACACTGAAATCTCAACATTCGCAAGGATGCCCTTTTACGTACGAACTGACGGACGTTACGCCACGTACTTTTCCACTTTCCTGGGGAACCTCACCGCAGAAGATGCTTTTTTACTCTGTATTTAACTTTGTATTTGATGTGACGTATAATTAAGGACTAACCAGGATTTCCGGAATGGTTGGGGTTAAAGGTCTTGCCCAAGAGCTCAACGATAATATGACTACTCTGCTGGCCATGGGATTTGAGCCCATAACCTATCAGACACAGGCATGAATTGCTAATCTGCCGATATATACCAAAGCTGGGCAAGAGGAAGCCCGGGGCCGGCTGGGAGTGAGGGTGAAGGGAAAGGCATGAGCCACGCAATTACACCTGTGCAAAGTCGGCTTTTATCAGATCAGATGGTGCTGCTGCTTGACTCTCCTGCCAGCCCGGAGAGGTACAGCTCCTTCAGTTTTTACACACTTCCGTTAAGCATCATTAACTTCATCACTGTATTATCTTTTGGTCACATGTTTTGTCTCCTTACTTACAAATCTCTCGCACATCTTTCTCCATTTTTCTGTGTCCAAATGGATGCACATAAACCATGAGCAGTGTTTACTGCTCGACAATCTAAAAATTCCCACTTCACCTGGGTAATAAACAAATATACAAATTATTTAATAAAGATAAATATACATGCAAGTGACATAAAGGGAACCTTATGGAATTCTCTCACTCTCCCCCTCCCCCACCTCATAAAAAGTACATAAAAACCTGTATCTATTTTTCTAATGCCAGCCAACGACACGCATAGCTCTGAAGACCTTCGAACGGCTTACGTGAGCGGCAGAGACAATTAGCGGTTAAGCTGTTCTAGGTAATAAGGTCACAGCCGTAGAGAGCAGGGCGGTTCCCCGCACTCCCCGAAAATCATGCCCCGTCCTAAGCAGGGCCCCTCCATCACAGCCCCCCGCCCCCCCCCCCCCCCCAGCGGGCGAAATCGCTGATTTGCCCATGAAGCGGGCGGTTTCGAAGGCCTTGCCTCTATCAAACGATCTGCAACATTTTGCTCGTCGTTGCGTCATCCTCCACACAACAGCTGCGGGGAACCGGCGGCAGGAAGGGGCCGTGAAAAGGGGAAGATGGGGGACAGCCCTGACATCTTCCCCATGCATGGCCGTGTGGGAGCGAAGGCGAGCCGTTTAACCCCCAGGAGACCCCATAAAACCTGCGTGAGGGAGCTGACCGACAGAAGCATTTATATTTAAACAATGATGAACCATTGACTACGAGCTTGTCCAAGGCCCAAGCGAGCTTGTCACTATGAGTATGCTGCCCTGGCCCCCTCCTCCCGGCAAAAACACACTCAGGCACGTCTCCGGCCGCATTGCACGCAATGCATGGAAGGCGTACCCTCCAAACTGCTGACCTCACTTCATTTTTAGCGGTTCCTTCACAGATCCGGCCACCGGGGGCTGGGAACGCGTAAGCGGTCACTTGTGAATGAGGTCATGTTCACCTCCCCCACACCCCTCCCCTTCGCCCGGAAATTCAACTGGAGCCCGCTGCGGGCGCTGCTGTTAACGAGGCCGCGCAATCGAACCGCCCAACGCGTCTCGATTTGAACCCGTGGCCAGGGAAACGGTGCACTGTATCAGGCATCTGCACCTAAAATCCAGGGGAATTTCAATCGCCTGTCTCTCTTTATATCTAGCCTGTGGAGTACTGGCTGGGGCTCAGGGAGGGCAGAAAAAAATAAAAAGAGCCCGGTTGCTAGGCAACTGGTTGTGGTTGCCATGGTGATTTTAAGTGGAACAGCTGGTCCAATCAGCATAAACTGCGGGCAAGAAGCAAAGCCAGTGAATTTCATGCCATTGCAGACAGGAAGGGTAGCTTCGGAGGTATGGTCCTCGGCAGAGCGCGCCCACCCCCGCATGGTCAGCGCACGAGGCAGCGCATAAAAACAACACACACGAGCATGCTAATGAATATTAATTCTCATAATTAGGGAGAATGCAATTTTGTACTTCAGAGCTAGAATTACAGTTATACACATTTTTATTACCATTAACTAGTGGTTGGCCATTGCGTTCATCACTATTTACCCACAATAGTGTTTTAATTTGCCAGGAACCCTCTAGGCTGCAAAGGGCACCTGTAACCAGCACCGTCTGTAATCGAACAACAAATACTAATTACGATGGCAGCAGCAGCGGGTAGCGACGGACGCTGTAACTGGGAACAGTTTTGTGAGCGAGTATTGCCGACTGTGTCACCTGACAGGAAGTCTGCATGCTCCCTGGGGTGCTGTGAATTTCCCTGCTTCCTGACCATCAGAGCAGCCGAAAAAAGCAAGGAATGACTGAATTCAAGGGACCACGGTTTGACAGGACGGCAAGCTCCCTTTAAGATTAACTGCTATCTGGTCCATAGAAGGAAATCATAGGTGACATTTAATTGATAGTGTTTTTTTTGTTATATTTGATTACACTGACTCTGTAGAAGGACAGAACAGGCTAGCTTCACACGCCAGCAATTTTTTGGACTATTAAGAAGATATTTTGAAAAGTGTTAAGGAGCCACACATCTCTCCCGTAGGAGTGTGATAGTCCCCTCTCTGTGTCATCATCCCTTTTGTCACTCTACAGTCATACTCTTTCTAGCAAGCAATATGACGGCCATTTGTGTCCATCGCATCCCACATGTCATGTGACCCGATGGAATAGCTAGCCTGTTATGTCGTCCTAACCCGACTCTCCGTCCCCACAAACCACAGTGTCTTGGAATCGATTCTCATGGCACGGAGAGCTCTGCACTCCCACCGTCGTCTTCTAGTGTGTTTTTTTTTTTGCTCTCGCCTGCATCTTTCCGAGGAGGTCACGTGACCGCCGATGCTCGATGGACTGCATAATTACACGGCTCCCGTTCTATTTGTGTGACCCACATCCCACAGAGACTCAAGCTGTCCATGTCATTACAGGAACGGCCCATGATAAAACAATTATTATTATTTTATTATTCCTTACCGTCGCTCATGAATCAGCTACAAACGCCACCGTTAGTGACGAGGCACGTAAATAAATTTAATTGAAACTGAAAAGCAGATCCCTTGCAGAAGTGATAAAATATACATTTAAGAACACGTTCCACAGAGAAAAAGAAAACGAGAAAAAAATTATAAACTCATTTCTAGTATCAGTGGAATCAAGGAAATTCCAACCTATAAATAATAACTGAAATATCATTCACAGTCATTCAGTGGTTTGCCATGACCTTTAAATGCAAAAAAAAATGTACAAACACGTAATTCTGCTTGTTGATTTGTTGTAAGTATTCCAGAATATAATGAAATAAAATCATGCACACAACTATTGAGACACATACAGTCCTGCTCTTTATTTGCAGAAAACAGGCGACATATGATAAGCTAAACAAAACTAAATGATGAGAGCATCAAGGCTGCAGGTTTATGTATCACGCTACACACCACAATAACACCAGGAGACTCACTGTGCAGCCTTCCTGCCACATCCAAAGTGTATTGGAGGGTGGTGGGTCCCCTGAATTATGTGTATTATTATTGACAGTTTAATTCTGGTTAAATGGGAACCATTCTTGGGAGAACCCCCTTAATCTAAAGGAACTTCTCCTGCCTTTCAGTTTGGGATAAAATGCAGCATGTATGCTCGGGGGGGGGGGGGGGGGGGGGGCTTTTACATGCAGAGACACCAGCCAGGGCCGGATGGATCGCAGGGACACTGCTCTCCACTAGCAGACTCATTACGTTCATTTACACGTCTTGAAGGGGGATTTTGGCAGGTTTCGGCCTACAGAAACAGCACACGTACACGGAATTTAACAGGCGCCCTCTGGCCCTGGGATGTATTTCGGCATGTTCGGCTCTTTAACTGAATCCACCTCATAAAGTGTGGAGTGATGGGCAATTGTGCTGCGGTGCCGGCATCAATACCCAAGAGGAGGCGGCCAGCAAGTTGTACAGAGAAACATGCTGCTTCTTCAAACACGTTCATCTCGTTACTTCCTCAGGCTTTGGCCGATGCTCGTATCCACAGCGAGTCACGGTCTCGTCAAATTCAAAGTCAAATTCAAAGTCAACTTTATTGTCATTGTGCACATGCACAATAAGTTGATTTAGCAGGCTCTCTTCTTGCAAGCATCACAGATGGTAATAGTAATAAATTCGACATTATAATAAAATTGCAAAACATTTTGAAATTAGTGCAACAATGCGGTATACAAATGAATTGAAAGCAATGCATCCTTTGTTGGGTTCAGAGAGGCAGAGAGTCAAATGCAGACAAATAGCATAAAACTAACTAAAGTTGGCAGCGATTTCTGTCACGGGAAATTAATAGACATGCATCTTTGCATGACTCTAAGCCACCTCAGCATGGGAGCTTCCCTGCCTTGACGATCGTTTCGACTTTTTACCTCAGAGTTGCGCATTTCGAGAGGCCAAGTTCCTAGCTAGCTTTGATTCACATCACAGGCTAATTAACTTCTAATTATTTGATATATATAGCGCCCTTTTCTACATGGCTACCCCAAGACACATGGAACTGAGCACAGCGGCCGTGATAGCGGACAGGTGCAGGCCTGCCTACATTAGCTACACCGTTATGATCGGGGCGGAAAGCCATTGACCTTGTTTCATTTTAGGAGCGAGCGTTATCAAGCCAGAAGGCAAAAGGAGGGGGGGAAACCAAAATTCATAAAGTGAGCAGAAGACAGAGAAAAAATGCCAAAAAAATTACTTTAAGTCTAGAAAAATTAGCAAGAGCAGAATCAGCAACGGTTAAAAAAAAAAAAAAAACACATACCGAAAAAAAATGTAACTTTTTTTCCCCCATTTTTTTCCTCCCATGTCCTATGATGTAGGTCGATCAATCTGTTTGGTCATAATCTTGTTCTTCCATGGCCATCTCTCTCCTTGCATTTTGGTTTGGGGGTAATGATAGGGTAAGGGGGTGGCTGGGGGTTGGGGAGTGGCTTTGAACTTGGTAACAGACATTACAAATACAGTATTCCGTAAAGCAGGCTGGTGGACGGGATATGGGAAAAAGCGTAACATTAAAATAATGCAAACAATATTTTTTCCAAACGAATTATACACATATCTAACAGTACTTTCCTCCTGTGTTGCATATTTTCTTGTAGCATTATGTCAGGACAATAAAAAAAAGTTTGTAACAGTATAAATAGCAACTCGTAGCTTCAAAAACTTGTCAGCCTGTGATCCTTTCAGAAAAGGAGGAATCGGGGTCAGGATTTAGACAGACACCAGGCCTCGACAGACCAGCACACGTCAATAGACATCAATCCCGTTGTCCTGATTGGTGGGACGCTGGTGATCATGGACCTGTCTGTTAAACAGTCCAAAACATACAGGATAAGATGTTGCCAGAGCCAGAAATATCCCACGCCAAACTATCTGTACAGTCAACCTCGAAAGATGGGTTTTACACATTAGCTATACAGCAAGCATACAGATCATTCCTGTTCTTCTGACTGAACATAGCGTTACTTATACGTTTCCCTATTTCTCCACTTCTCGTTTACTCCTAACCAACCCTGGACATTTGCTGACCCTTCTGCTCCATGCAGACGGCCGCAGAAATCATAAACTGCGTGAGAGCAGTTTCCACGGAGACTGTGTCGACACCTGATAGCATTTTCCCCGACAACATGTCTGTTAGGGCAAAGCTACATCTCGCATGTCAGCACCCATACAGATATCTAGAAATCAAATAACTGCTTGCGATAAGAATGTGATGCAACTGTACAACACATAAAAAGATCAGCCTGAGTACACCTCAGTTCGTGAGCCATTCCTCTGTCGTTTCCTCTCTCTCAGTATATATACACAGATACATGTATATATATATAAATATAGCATAACTGGCTTGCTCTGTTGGGCCGAGCGGTCTCCATGGAAACGAGCAACCTGTTGACAACACTCATACAGGAGTGACGGGCTTTCTGTTTACAACCGCACGTGAGGGGAAAATAGATGGACAGGTGTCAGGTTTCAGGCTCCATCGCAGCGCAGCTCAAAGCCAAACAGAAATGTAGCCAATGCGTTTGACCGAAAGCCAACTCCAAAAGCTGCCTGGATTTCTCTTCTTTAATTAACTAGGTTGTCAAAATGACCGCGGCTCAATACTTCTGTGAGCTGCGAAAATGTCAATTTTCATCTATTCAAGCTGAGGATTTCAATAAATGTCCCAGTTTTAGTACGAGGACAATTCTGAGCAACAGGTCCTATTATATCTTTTGGGATGCTGATATCCCGAAATCTAATTTTTATCTGTGAGGAAATTATTCTCCCCTAAACCTACACAGAAACTCCAACATCAGAGTGCAGGGGAAATACAGTAGATTCCACTGAACCTTCTCTGCATTCACATCTACAATGTAGAAAGCATTTACAGTTCAACCCCCACCCCCCCGCTGCCTCAAGCTCCCCCCCACCCCAAATGTTCATCATTTTGCTTTAACCTATAAGCAACCAAAACATTATGTCAAAAAAACTCCAAACTTGAGTGAACAAAGTACAAAACAATGCAAGATGGAAAACTCAAGTTCTCTCGTATCATCCAAAAAACATGTGTAAGTTAAATATATCTTTTATCTTACAGTCACTCTATGTTATATAAAAGTACAAACTGACTGTTCCACCTTTCGCATTTGCCGAACAAAAGAAATGTTTGATTATTTTAAAAATATATGGAAAAGAACACTATTTGTCCTTACTTTCAATCAAACTAGCTGTAAACCTAAATAAATAATCCAGCATAAATCTATTATAGTATCCAGGTATGGTTTCTGGCATAATATTGTGTACATGTAACTAAAGACAATAATTTCTGAAGCTCGTTAAATTTTTACATTAAAAAACTGTAGTTATATGATTGGGGTTTTTTTTTTTCATTATTTGTCGAAAATACAATTACAAACAATTTGGATTCTCCAGCTAACAGGCAATTGTGTGAAATTGTGGTACATTATGGAATGGTACGATCTCAGGTTATGCAAAACCACTCGTTAAAAATACCAGGGCTAATGAACAAAATCGTTGTAAACCACTAATCATTGCATTCAAAAAGCTTACCTTCCAGCCTTTTCTTTTTTCTGCAATATTTAACATTTCACCAGTTCGCTTCTCAGACATTTTCTAGTAGCCTACTATTTATGGCAAGGGAGTAGATTTTGTAAAAATTAGTAGGAAAGCATATCTCTTCTTCTCAGACTATGATGCACATTTAGATACAGGATCAACATTATTTATACCAAAAAGATACGGTCAAACATGTGACATTTCGATATGCTTCAAATCAGCTCTGACTGGATACGATTTAGGTCAATTTAACAGGTACTGAAGTGTCCTACTTTTCAAGTAAAAACATTCTGAACGTTTTCTCATTTCAAAACAAGTCAATCTGATTATTTTTGTACTGCAAAAATCATCTGAAACAAAAATCATCTGAAACTCTGGATGACGGAAATGGACAGTGACATCTTAACATGGAAGAATGATTCGTTAATATGCCATAGATACAGATCTGTGCCGGTTTTACTGTTTTAGCTCAATTTCTTCTACATTTGTAGCAGTATTGAGGATTTTGAATCAATTCAGCCATGATGTACGTACTTAGGCCTGGCATATGGATCAAATCAGTTTTCGTTTCGTTCATGAAAAATATGAAGTACTTCAAAAAATAAATACATACATAACAATCCTCCTAAAGATACACACTGTATCATACGGTTACGTGCATAATTTAGTTAGGCTATTCGAAAATGGCTGGACCACAACACGTTTACGTCTGATTTTATTTTTGGGCACAAATGGAAATTTTGCATGGAAGTTCATCAAGTTTGAAGAATTTTTAAAGAACATGGAAACAACAAAATCAAAAACATTTGGTATAGATTTACTTCGCATCATGAAAACTTGAACAAGTTCTGAAGTGGCCAGTATGGCGGCTACGTCAGCAACACTGTCCGTTTGCGCCTTGTTACCCTCTCGGGGTTCGGAGTTTGCATGTTTTCCCCAGGTATTCTGGTTTCCTGCCGCAGAAGAGTAGACCGTCTGGAAATTCCAGCATGGAGGTTTACTGAGGCAATGGGTATAATTTCATGGGGGCCTCGATCCTTGCATTTACAGCCAGTCACTGCAATGGCATTTTGATATACAGTGGAATCTGCTTATAGTGATCACGTCTGTCTGGATGAAATGATCGCTATAAGCAGATGATAATTATAACCATTTCCCCCCCCTTTTTTATGTCTCAGATTAACGGCTAAATACATGAATATAAAGTAATAAAACAGACAGTGTCACTATTTACAGAATTTTACTGACTATTTCACAATGCTTTTCAAATTACAGTACTGTACAAATTCAATAACTGAATTATTACTGCAGTTTAAATTTTTTCCGTATGTTGTGTTTAGAGACACAAAATGAACACTGTAAATGGACTACTTCATTACTATAAGGGGATTTTTTAAACAGTATCCGTACAGGAATAATCCAGATAAGCGGCTGGTCACTATTGCCGTGATCGCTATAAGCAGGTTCCTCTGTATTTCTGTTAAGCCACAACCGGCAGAAAATGCCCAGACAGGCCCTTTTTACATTTACAGGGTTAAGAAAATTTAAAGAGAGATCTCTGGTACAGAAACAAAGACAGCTACAGACTTCTGAATATGCTTTCCAGTGAGCAATGAAGAAAAACAGAGGGCACCTATTGTCATTTATTCTTAGCATGTATTCACCGTGCCAAGAAATTTCACGAATGTACAAACTGTGCCTTTCGCTAGAGTTTCATAATAAGCGTGCGAGCAGGCAGTGGCGCAATGAGCGTTCTGCATGTTAAGTAACGGCGCGTTGAATTGAATTCCACTGACCCGACACTCAGATTTAAACCCTAAGCTAAAAGCTTTACCCACACACACACACACACACGCAGACACACAGAAGCAGACACACACGCACACACAGACCCCAGCCAGACAGCAAAGAACCAAAGCCACATATTATTTCGGAGCCCAACAAAACCTGAAAAAAGGAAGGCCAACAGAAATCAAAGAGAAAGGAAAAACAGGAGCGAGAGAGAGAAAGGGATAGTCCAGAGTGAAAGAGTGTGACATTAGTGCTGTCCCCTCCTCTAAAGCTTTAACAAGCCAATAATGAACACTTTTATAGATGCAACTAGGACCTGCTCCAAAACTAACTGAGGGAGGAAGGGCCCGCTTCTGTGGTGTGTGGCCAGCCGCACCCCCCCTGATCTGCCGCCAGTGCCCGCGATGGGCCACATCGCCAATCATTGTGTTTGGTTACTGAACCACACGCGATACCAGTTTATGGCACAATAAACCGGCACGGAGGCATTCACTCAGCATAATAGCCTGGAATAATTTTGCACCTTAACACCGGAAAGAAAAAAAAATCTACTTATGAGTCCATTTTGCCAAACATCACCTTCACCCGTCGCCAGAACTTCCACCGCCAAGAGTCCTGTCACAGCTTTGAATCAACTTCCTGCAGATCTCCTACTAAACCTTCCCTTAGATTTCCTGCAAAAGCTCTCACCAGATCTCCTACAACAATTCCCAGCAGATCTACCAACATTGGTCCATCCAGATCATCTGCAGGAGCTTCCTGTAGATCTCCCACAGATATCACCAGATCCCAAAAAATCTCTGACAATGCCCTCAGATCTCCTATAACAGCTCCCTCAAGGTCTGCTAGAACAGCTCTCACCGGACCTCCTACAACAGCTCCCACAAGATCTCCTATCTTTGGTCCCTTCCTGCAAATCTCCCACAGATATCACCAGATCCCAAAAGATCTCTGACAACAGTGCCCCCAGATCTCCTACAACAGCTCTGCCCAGAACTCCTAACATTGGTCCCTCCAGGTCATCTACAATGGCTCCCTGCAGATGTCCCACAGAATCACCAAAAATCACCAGACCTCACAACATTTCCCACAACAGTGCCCCCAAATCTCCTAGAACAGCTCCCTCCAGATCTTGTACTTGCTGTGGCCTGCCTCCTCTATGCTTAGTTGCAGCAATGGATTTATTTTACACAGCCGCAAAAATATCCACTGAACAATGGGAGAGTGACGTTTAATTATCTTGATGGATAGCGCACAATTGTATCTCATTGGGAAAACACAGAGGATGGCCCAGCGCCCCCCCCCCCCCCCCCCAATCAAGGAGTCACTGGCACAGCAGAAACTTTAAAACACATCTGATTAGCTACAAAATTTAAATTTCTATTTAAAAAAACAGACCAAAAGAGTGATCATGTGTGCACATCCATCCACTAGTAAAGAGAACCTATGAAAATAAAACATATTTTTCATATGCATGTTGCTAGATATTAACCTCATTGTTTTGTACAACATTCCAAAATTTAAATGGCTCACTTTAATAAAAATCTAAACAAATAATTTAAGGTCCCCTACAAGAAAAGCTCCCCCATCCCGCAATTTCTCATTTAACTGATTTTCACAACCTGATTTTCCAACTGAATCATTTTGTTCGGTTACCACTCCCATCAGTAACAGATGTGCAAAAACATTAAGTACTGCCTTTCATATTCAAATTCACAGAAGGTTTTTAGGTCACCATCAAATGGCACAAAAACACTGGCCCCCAAACAGGCCAACTGCTAGCTTTTATTGTTAAGGAAGCGTGAGATATATATCTCCACACTGGTCATTTGTTTTCATTTTTGATAGCTCTCCATTGCAAAGAGGAAGCTATGATTTCGTAAATTGCAAAAAAAAAAAAAAAAACAATTATATATGACTACAGTTTTTTTAACATCTTATTTGTGAAGGTGGCACAGATTTATTTTTTTTCCAAGTGGATTTTCTCTTTTTTTGGACCAAGACTAAGGTAATTGAGCTAAATCAAGATCGCAGTGGCATCACTGTATTTGACCACTTGAAAACAGAACCACACCGGATGCACAATAGCAGGTCGACGTGACCCGTGCCACTCGGCAGCACTTGGTTTTGCTTTCGTTCCGCTTAGCGGTCGGCTCACACAATCCTGAGTATTTACGCTGGGGGAGGGGGGGGGGAATCACTCCTGACACTTTGACACTCGGTCCACAATGCGGTTCAGTAAGCGGATGACTCTGGATTTCCCTGTGTATGACAATACGACTGATCGGGTATGTATGTGAATACCTGATGATGAACTGGAATTACGTAGAATATTCACACACTCCCATGAAAACGTCTGAACAAGGGGAATGGAAAACAGCCAGGAATGAATTCCGCACAGATCAAGCTCACATCAGTACTCATCCAGTACTCTTCATCAGTACTCATCCAGCTCGTCCAGTATTCATCCAGCTCATCCAGTACTCATCATCAATACTCGTCCAGCTAATAAGCCGTGAGCAAAAGTTTCATTTTCATACTCTATTTAATACTCATTGTCTAGGTATGTTTGTTTATATGCATCAGCTGAACGTGTTTGTTCACAGGGACACCTTTTTATATGTGGGTTAGATACATACAGGAGGTATTACGTCTATAAGCATAACAAATCAAGGCGTTACAGCGAGATAAAAATACACCACTTCCCTACAGTTTGAATGTTTTTGTGAGAATTTTAGAAAAAGACAACTGTCAGCTGTGCAGGCCTTGATCTCTGTGTAAGGTAATTTGCTTTGTTTAAGCAATTAAATATTATTAAGAGACTGCAGACAGTTATGCAGAGTAAGATCTTCATTGTATTGTGTAACTGACCGTTTATTGTGCATATGACAATGAACTCTGGAACAATGCTGGTCATGCAAATTTTTTTAACCCACGTGGGCCCTCAGGCGGGTCGCCGCCTCGATGCTTTTAAACGGCTAACCAGACCCTCCAAAGAAACACTGACACCCCTTCCCAGGCCGGCCGTGATCGGAGAGAGGATGCACTTTTTTGTACGTACATAATTACCAATTTACCGTCATATCGAATCCTTCTTGCAGACTGACTCTGGCCTTTCACTCTGCGCCTGGTGGATAATAAAGGCCAGACGAGGGAGTGCTCGCTCTCTCTCCGCAGCCTAATAAACACCAGCACACCAGTCAATAAAATAAATTATTGCTAATCTCCCTATGGAAATATTGCCTCTCTTTTCAGGGAGGGCTTGATAGGAGCCAGATTGAGTGCGCATAAGTGACTGTGTGGCTAAACTCACTGAGAAAATATATTTTATTTTTCCACACCACATGGCAGAAACTCCACGCATTAGTACTGCGCAAGAGTATCCAAGTCTAGCTAACTAGCCGGACAAGGTGTTAGAAATGAATGCAGGGAACTAGCACAAGGCTAACAGCGGACACATTTGCTTAAAGATTCTCAGTGAGGCCTTCATCTCCGGGTTATGCACTTCTTACACCATCCTCGCCTTCGTCTTCCGAGGCACCAAGGCGATTTTTTTTTATCCCAGCAACCCCTGTATTAAAAGTCAGGCCCCTTGACAACATTACATACCCCTTTGTTGCTCTGAGAACAGTGTCAGAGGCTCTGTTTGTGAGGACAGGGATAATATTAACCACACTGTTATGTAAAATGGGAAAAACAAGGACATAGATGAACAACCAGAGCATCCTGTGTTTATATTTTATTTTTTGTTTATTTCTTTGCTTGGCTGACTGGCCTATCACATGCCTACCTGTGGTCACACACTCATTCCATTATAACCCCACGATATAACATCTTGCAGGCAGTACTGAGAGACATCAGCTCCCTGACGAGGACATTGTCTAGGGCCCATGCGTGACCATGTTGCTCTACTCAATGTATACATATTTCCTCATATGTACTCCCACTGTACAGCTCGTGTACGTAAATACTCAGGGGCACAGATGGGGCATGGGTACTCTGGCAAATTCCAGGGTCCTGGCAAATTTATAAGGGCCCCTCAATATGAAAAATACTAATTAATACACTTGCCAAATACTATCACAGGAGAACACCCCCCACCCACCAGCTAATTCTATCCATTGTGGGGGACTCATATTTTTCCAAATTCAAAGTGGCAACCCTAGCGAGGGGCCCAAGGTAACGTTTTGTCTGGGCAAGGGCATAACTTTGGGTTGAGCCCTGGGGGCGGGGGAGTCTCCACCTATTTAAGGGGGTCCAGGGGGTTGTATTGGCTGGTCTAGATTATTGAGGGGGTTACAACCCTCCCATAATTTTTGCCCATGTATCAGGGGGCCAGACTTTCCAGCTCCCCTACCATAAATACTGAATTACGTTTTGTCTCTTCATTTTTATGTTCCCTGTTTCACAGCCTTGGACCCAGGCAGCCAAGCAATCACTGCACATTTTATTAAGTACAACTGTGTATGTGACAAATAAAACCCTGACTGATTGGTTGATTGATCGACAGCTTGATTGAACAAGGCCACAATTTCTGAGGAACCTCGTAGCCACGCCATGATGTGGTCCCCGGCAAAATTGTTTCCGGGCAAAACAGGGAGAACCACATACTCTGGAGACACAACGTTAGTCTCCTTCCTCCTAAAACCGCAGTCCCCGAGCTGAGCTCCTCGTCACTGCTTCTCAAACCCGCTCTTTTTCCAACATCCCCCTCCAGTAAACATTCACATTCGCCTGTCTTCAAAATCAAGTTAAAACGATGCACAGAATATGGACGGCGATGCAAGACAGACGGGCGTGAGATTAAAAAAAATGAAATAAAGTGAGACAGAGCATGTAAAGTCCCACAAAGGGGTTGAGTGAGTCAGGGACACCGTTCAGCATCGAGACTTAAAAGTTTCTCAGCTGCGTACAAAAATACCAAGAAAATGAGACGCGCAGAAGAGTGAATCTATCAGCTCGACGGCAGCAAGTCAAACATTAAAAATTCAGAGAAGATGAGTGGCAAAGTAAGTAAAACATTAATATGGACCAACAAAACATGTATATTTGCCAGAGGCATTTTTTTCATTCATTTTTTATATAGATTTTTTTCTGATAACTTCACCACTTCATCACCGTTAAGAAGAATAAACCAAAAAACCTAAATGAGTGTAAATACGCCCATGAACATATTAAGCCACCATGGCCTCTGTTTCATAAGTTTTACAGCCACTTCTCATCGCATTTGTGCAAATCATGGAAGCATATGAGCTGCCCTTGGCGTCCCAGTGATTTCACAAAGGCTACATCCCAAATGTCACCTGGAGAGATGTGTGACGTACTGCTTCTTTACTTCTTTGAGTTACCAGCCGCTCCTTGTCCAGTCCGTCTCCTGTGAGGCATAAAAGGTGCAAGTGATGTTTTTTTGATGTTGTATATGTGGAGTGTGCATATATATATATAATATATAACGGTTTATAATATAGTATTGAGACTATGCAATCACAGCATGCAGTAGGCTTATTTTAAACCAATGTATCAATTATCCTCCTCATGTATAAAATTCCTGGCATATAGCCTTTTATTTTTTTGTTGTTGTTGAGGTAAACATGTACTTTACATTAAAGCGAAGGGTGTACTTTTCACTCGCCACAAAAACCATTACTTGTTTCTTCAGCCTGCTCCCTTATTCACCTTGACGACAATAAACGCGGGATTCAAACGTCTCCCTTGGCGATTTAACGGCTTAAGTAAAATGAGCGCACACTATAATGCGCTAGAGCCGCCCCCACCCCCAACTCTCCGTTGGAGTGACAGCTCTTTGTGGTATTTACAATATTCTCCTTGGCTGCGGATCTTGTAGGTTGATTCTAAAAGGTGACCTTTCTCGCCGCCCCGAGACGCAGAATTTTCCGGTTCGGTACAGCGCGGCATCCCGCGAGCTCGGCTAGTCAGCAAAGCGCCCGCGCTAAGTGCTTACATGCTGTTAGCTCCGACGCGCGGCCGCCAGATCTGACCCGACAGGGCAGCCCTGCGCCAACTGTTAACACAGCTGTATGCAAAGCCTGTGAATGAGAGCCAGACCAATGGGTTTGTATAGGATCTGCTGTGGATGGGGGGGGAGAGGGGGTCACTAAATATTTATGCTACTATATATAGTATCTGAAGGGGCTTAATCCAGCATGCAGCACCCACCTCCAAGTGGAAACCGAACTAAACAGGCTGCTTCACACTTGGAGTGAAAAATGCCTCGTCCGCTCGAAACACAAAAGCGGGATGAAACATTTGGCATTTTTTCCTAAGCGTATGCGGCATCAGAAATGCGTTTCGAAACGAAGATTCCCCGCATGGCGCTGGAGAATCAATGAAACTTCTGTGATTAATTAACGGGAAATTAATTGTTCTGTGTGGTTCTTTGCTGTTTATCGCGTTCATGGTCGTTATGGTCCGAAATGTCTGCAACACTGATTTCGCACCAAATGTTGAAATTCTGCATGCACTTAGAGGACAGTTGATCACAGCTTTAAGGGAGCGTTTACATTTTCTGTGACGTGTCTTTTTCCAAGAGTGTTTTTCGGTTCTGATCTGAAAAATATTAAACAGACGGCCAACGCTACAAAAATATACTCACACGCTTTAAGCTACTTGGTTTGTGATCATTTAGCATAGTTTTTCTCTTGACAGTTTATTTTTCAAAATATATGTCTCATCCCCATGAACCCTAACCAGAATAGGGGGTCGAAAGACGGATGGAATGGAGTGACAGGTCATGTACATTTACTAAATTATGAAACGGGGGATTTGGGCCAATGATATCCCTTCAAAGAAAGAGAAACCAGCCACAGCTGGAGAGCACTGCAGGGGGGGTGGAACCTCTGAGAACTTTGCATTGTGGGTAAAATGGTAACATTTAATGTAAGAGCCTAGCAGCTCAGCTGACCCGACACTTTCAGCCTAAGAAAATACAACACAAGGGTCACCTCCAAACCGCTTCAAAGCTGCCGTTAACCATTGCTTTGGGCACTAACCCAACTCTGCTATTGGAGACTTTAGAGAACAATGAGCCTTTCAGTTTGTACAAGGAAGCTCACAGTATGAAACTGATAGAGTTGGGAGAATCCAGGAATGCCAAGGGTGTACAGGTATGGCAGATCAAGGACACAGCATGTGTGGCCAGATGTAATCAGTCTCCCCACAACACAACAGGCAGGGAAAATAATGAATCAGCTGAAGGCAGTCTCCCATTTTGTGATGACCCACTCTCTCCATCTCGCCTTGCCACAGGTTAATTCTGCGATCGTTTATTGATGCCTGGCAGGGTGGGGGTTAAAAGCCAAGTTAAGGGTCCAACACAAATAGGCACCAAGCGAGGATGGAAGGGCCTGCTTTTGAAATGCAGAAAAGAGGTTTGCGTCCTTTCCTATGAGGCTATAGTCTGAGGGGAAAGATCTCATCTGAATGGACCTTCATCCACATGCTAGTTTGCATGACTATGTATGACCTTTGTTAGGACTAAGTGTGCATCATTGCCAGATCCTTTTGCATTGTTTCTAAGCCTTTTCGCCGTTCAGCTCATTGACGTGGCCTAAATTTCAACCTTTCAACTTGTTGACACCGCTAAATATTAACTAACCTCCTCATTTTGCGGTCTTCGCTGCGGTTCTCGTCACGTGACTTTAAACTGCAACTCTACTTCAGTTCCACAAGCAACACATACAAAAAACACTGCAGCCTTGTTTTAAAGAAATGTCTGCATTATTCATGCAGCCGCGCGCTGTAAATTTGACATGGGTCCAAATATAAGGGGTTATACTTAGCGAGTTTGTTGTTTTTCAAACAGCTCCGCCAAATTTCTGATGCCTGTAAAAAACATTCCGGCTAATAAGTATGACAAAACCCAAAGTCACGCGTAGCCTAAATACAGTATTAGCGACGCGAACCTGCGCCACGAAATGATGGATGTTTTCAGCAAGCATGTCACTGTGGTTCAGGGCGGCGGTGTTGCAAATGAATCGGTCTGATTCCCACCCATTTCAACAGTCACTTAAATCGCCAAAGCAATCGTCGGGAAATTAGGTCGTCGGACTAGTAGTTTGAAAAAAAGCTTTTCTTCAACAGACCGCAGTAGTGACAAGAAATGTGAATTGAAACTCAAAAATTTATTGGGAAAAGAATCTACTACAGAGGATCCTTAGTTATCAACATGTGAGGACTACCATGGAAATAAAAATATGTAGATCATACACACACAGTGTGTGTATGTATGTATGTATGTAGCCTATGTATGTGTGTTGTTCATGATCGCAGTGGGTTTATCTTAAAGGCATGAAACAGCATTGTTTTGTGTCCCTGTTCGCATTGCACTAGGAGAGAACGGAAGCGGGGACCCTCTTAGCATCCTGCAATTACAGATCAAGTTGTGAGAAGTCGAAATAAAGACGACGCCTTATCCACGTTAACAGAAGGAGGAAACGGGGTCTGTCTCCAGCAGGGCGGCTAAGCTACTCAGCCACCGTGATTTAGGGTGACTCTATGACTCATTTTCATTAACTTTAATATTTCCGTGGAGAAAACGCCCCCTCTTTGCTTTTATGCACGTAAGCCGTTAATAAATTTAGGTTTGATGTCGTAGTTAAATTAAGTTCAAGCTTACCTAATCTTTTAGAGTTTTGCGTTTTAGGAGCTAAAATTTAACTGCATCACATGTATATATATATATATATATATATGGAGGTTTCCAGCTTAACTTTAAACTGCAAATTGACGTTTTTGTTTGAATACGAAGGTTGCATTCGTAGCAGGCAAACTTCCATGCACAGTAGCTGATAAATTGCTTTTTGCAGTATAGGTTGTACTGACACGTTTAAAATATCTGGTTCTTCCTAGCTGGATGTTCTGGTGAAGGTAATTATGATTAGTCTATTCTTACATAACATTCTTGGCCGTATTTCTGCTGGAATAATCGGCTCGCCTAGCAGTCGCATGCCTTCAGTAATATGAGGTATACCTCTCGCCCCTAACTAGGCTTCGTCTCTGAAGAGAAGGTGCATTTAGTACAGTTGTCAAGTTTCTAAATGTCTCTGGTGGGTTAGTGTGTGTGTGAGGCTGTGGGGGTGGGGATGGGTCTGCTTGGAGGCGCTATGGGCGGTAGGTGAATTCACCTTCTCCACTCCTCCGTCCCCGAACCAGGTTTGGGACGCCCTTAACGGAAATCCACCACAATATTTCCCAAAAATAGACTTTCAGACTCACCTGGTCCCTTTAATGCAGGGATACAGAGTTGCTTGGTCTTTCAATGTCAGACAGATATCTTATTATATGAATTATTAACTTAAGCTACTCAACACAGAGATAAACTTAATTTATATTAAATCATTGAATACCTTTTATATAGGCCTAGCAAGCTTGTTTCATAGCCACGACTTATAACATAATGCTAATGCTAACCTACTGCAAACCAGTATTATTAAATCAGTGCATTTTAAAAGCATTAATTATAGTTTACTGTAATTCGTTTAAATAAATATAATTCGTTTATTAAGTGCTAGACAACATAATTATTTATCGAATTAATTATAGGCCACATAAAGTCTTATATCAGTCACCCGTTTTTTCCCCAAGCTAAAAACACTTTCAGCGCTACAAGAAACTATAGGTCCACGGCCACAAATACGCGATTAAAAAAAGACAGCAGACATATTTTACAAGATAACTTACTGATCGACATACTGTCATTAGAACTGAATAAGGACCCAAAATTCCTTTAATGATGCCCTCGATTCCGAGGTTGACAAGCTGAAAGTAGTTTATTATTGGGCAAATCCGCCGTAATTTGGCAAACAAACGCGGGATCCGTGGCCTGACTTTGATCAAACTTTAAGACACTTCAAACGGACCGGATGGGATCCCGGGCGGACTTACCTGCAGTTAAATCGGTAGGAGTTTCCAAACAGTCTCGTAGGATCTGAAAAACAAGGCACAACTCCATGTAAAAAAAACGCCCAGCCAGACATCACTGTACGTCTAAATGCCGAGAAGTTTAACTTTCTTCGTGAAACTTTTTCCCCGTGGGGATTCAGTTCGTTCCCTACAGTCAAACAGGAATCGGGTCTCTCTCTCTCTCTCTCTCTCTCTCTCTCTCTTTGGCTGGGGGTGGGGTACCCGCGCTTCACGGTGGTTTATGGGGTGAGGAGACCGGTAGTGCCTGGGCGCTGGTTTCACCAAGTGTTTAATTCACTCGCTGATTACCATTTTGTTTTTTGTTCACATGTGAAAGTGTGGGCCCCTCGCATTCAAATCATCACCCACCATCGTGATTGTGGAAGACGGCTTACCAGGCCCCTCGGATTGTCCCCTCAAACAATGGATTCTTTTATTAAGGTGTTTCTCTTTATTTCCTTACACAATACTTGAGGGTCCTTCTGGTCCTGCTCTTAGGAAATGTTTGCAAAATTATACCCCTTTATATGCCTCTCCAAATAAGCATATAAAAATAGACTAAAAAGGGTAAAACATTTAGGGTGGCTAATGTTTACATTTGGACACTGTAGAAATCGTTGTCCGCAATAGTAAATATGTTTAATTAAACGCAGGAGTGTTCGATGAAAATTTCCTGTTATTGTTATAGGCCACGTGAACAGGTCAGAAATTAACAACCCAATCGCTTCCTACGGCCTAGCACTGAACAATTACAATACAGTATAATCTTACAATACATATAATTAAAACAAATTTAACCACTCCACGTGCTAGCAGGAATCGGCGTATCTTTGTGCGCTGATCACTTGTGCATAATTTGCACGTACGCCCGTTAAATGATTAATTAACGTAAAGTATGTGTAGTAAATCGCGGCTACGGATCCGGTGACAGTGCACGGCGTTTTCGGTTCTCCGTGCAATCTGCCCGCTAAAGCGCTATGTTGACCTTTTTCCTCTCTGGTTGAACAGCCCCATAAGCCGCCAGCTGTGCCTATCTGGGCCATCAACATCATTTCAGAAATCGGCATGATCTCCCTGGGAAACAACCGTTCAGGGATCAAGCAGCCTTCATAAGAGTTTAAATAGGAGGCTGGCATTTCATTTAGTCTAATCAAATGTCAGCAAGCATTTAAAACAATAAAATTCATGGTGGGCGTAGCCTTGTATAGTTACAGTCAATGATTATTATCATTGTTATTGTTGTTATTAGTAATATTATTATTATTAGTTGTAGTAGTAGTACAAAAACTTGTCGCCGTAACAATAAATCAGATTACATCAAAAATATATGAGAGCAATCGGCTAAATCTGACCCAGCATAACCGTAAAGCAACATACCCGGGTCCGGCTGAAAGCACGTTGTAAATCATGTGAATTTGTAACAGTTACGTAACAGGAGTCTTTCCTATGCTTGTGCGGCACACTAGGCAATACTGTGAAAATGTGTTTTAGCAGAGACACACACCGAAAAGATACGGTTACGTCCGATACACATATACCGTGTTAGCGGAATTTTGTAACGAGACACGTAATCCATAACAGGATACTGTGCAGGTATTTGCCAAAGCATTAAGTTGTAGAGTTATTACAGAGATCTTTCACCATTGAGGACAAGACTAATTTGAGAGATCGAGTATACCAGTAGTAGAATACTGCTGCATTACTTCAATTATTGGGATTTTATAAGGTTCTCAGTTCTGCATACGTTTACTTTTTAGTTTAACTGAAGAAGACAGTTCTATAATCCGTGGAAAGATGAAATTCAATCGTGTAAAATACGCTAAATGTTTCTGCATTTCAGAAAGCAACGGGGGGCCTGGATCGAAAGCACCATTCGATAAATAAATTCACCATTCGCATAGAGTCTACATCCACAGTTTTTTTTACTTCTACAGAGTTTAACGTATATTTACTTACTTTTAGAGAAATCAGTAATATTTGCGCGGTATATACCATACAATGTAAAAACGTTTGTTGGTCTTAATTAGCATCTAGAAACTATATCACTGCATGTCTTGCATAACATGTTGCAAAGCAATTAAAATCATTTATTCACGGCGTTTTGTTGTAACCTTGTATACCAACCAAACTGCCCCCTGTTCGTGTTTACCAAGTATTTGGATTTCACGCTGCATATAGCGCTCGTCACAGTTTCCATATTTCAATGCACTTTTCTTCCCTAGAGTAACCATTGCTTGCACGGCAGATAAACACTAACGTGCAGACATTATCGGACCACCGCTTCGCTTGGAAGCAGCGCGTTTTTATCAAATGTCACATTCTTGCATATTATTTTTAGCTATACCAGTGTATCGAGATGTCGTAAAATGATATATCCAGCTCAAATGAAAGAAAAAATGACCAAAGTAATTTAATGTTAAAAAACGGGAGTTGTCGACTGCATTCTGATAACGTACGCATTTTACAGCCAAACGCAAAAGTTCAAGGAATTGTGTGCAGCTATAGCTAACGCCCACATCTTATTGTTGTACTTATTGTAGTAACTGCGTGTCAGGATGGGGGGGGGGGCGTAATGAGGGGGCTACGACCCCCCGACGGGGAGGATTTGGTACCCGAAGACCGTTAGACAGAGACTGAATGAATAGGACTGAATGTCATTGTAATGCAACGGGACAGCTCCTCCTTCATTCAGTTCAAGATGTGGAGGCCGCTCAGGCAAGCGCCACAGAAGAGAGCAAACCCTCGCCCCCTTTCCGTGTTTTCTCAGCATTTCAAGGCACAAAAGCCATATATGTATATCATAATATATGCATAATGTTTCAACTGACAGGAAATGATACCGCGTTTCGGTATCAGAAGAAGATCTTCCACGAGGCAGCGGAGGAAGGGACCTGCACGTGCCGCGTGTGTAAGCAAATGAGTACTTTCTGTGTGCAGCTTCTCTTGTGATGCACTTGCTACCCCGTAATGTGCTTTCCGGGTAATCGCGCTACCTTTTTTAAACTCCTTTATTTTGCAGTGGTTCGATTGCATCCGCTTTAATAAAAATGCGTTTTAAAAAGCATTTTTAAAAGCCACGGACCGCGGTGGCAGATAGTTACGTTAATCTCCAAATGTCATGTTTCGATATTTTAACTAAAACGCACTAAAGTGCAGTATGCTAAAATTCCCAAATATATCAAATAATACAACCCATATCAGAGATATATAATTTCATTTAATTTTGCATTCACACAATTACGTATTTGCTCTACATATTTCTCTAACACTAACAGTGGGGGGTTGAGGAGAGTTGGGGGGGGGGGGGGGGGGGGGCTGGGAAAGAAAAAAACACAATTGAAACCCTGTGACATTTTCTTCCGGGACATCGATCGGTATGTTTCTGGGGAGTTTGATTCAGTGCAATATAGATGAAAATGTAGCTGTGCTATGCATTGCTAAAACGAAATGTATAGCCCGTTATACAAAACTCGTATTAAATATTACACTTACAGTCACTCAATCAATGAGAAAATTAATGGAGGTTATGTTACATTTAAAAATGTTTGAATTACTTGTTCACATTCGACTTTAAGCAATATATAGCTGAAAATGTATATACGAGCTTCAAAGTACTTTTTCGTCTATATTTTTCCGAGTGTAGTTTAAACCAATTTTCTACTATATTTTTGTCCTAAACAATTACAGAAATCACAGAACGTATTTATGCAAAGATTTTATTAGCTGTATAAATGAAGGAATTAAATTTTTTTTAAAGGAATGCAGGAAAATCACACCCGGTTTCATAAAGAAATGGTCCATAACCAGAGTTTCAGCAAGGGTCGTGATATCAATACGAAAGCTAGTTCTCAGTTATATTTAGTATGTTAACAAATTGATTTAAATGCAGCGGTATCTCTATGTGTGTGCGTGCGCTTGTGTGGCGAGCACGCGCACACACACAGGCGCGCGACCGTGCACGAAAATGGAGATTATAGGCGAGAATATATAGGACACATATGATGCAGTTTAAGTGTTTTTAATTGCACGTACACCTGTATTTAGGTGGACCGACATATAAACAGACAAATACAATGTGTGGGGTGTATTCAATACCATGGACAGCGAAGTCCACCTCAATCATTTCTTTGTACAGTGCGCCATTCCAATTGCCAGGGAAATACACAGAGTCGTTACCAGTAATCGCTGTACAAATATAAACATACAATTTCCAACAGTATTATCAAAAAGCGATCCCTAAATATAGTATGATTACAAGAACCAGCCGCGTTCATGATTCTTCTGTTACACTATTGTTAGTTTCTGAAGCTGGTTCCAATAACCTTTCTGCATGAAACGCACAAAGCGTATTTTTAATAGCAACTGATCTCATAACTGTTCTTAAAACCTGCATTTGCTGGTTAAAATCATGCAGATGAATTGGAGCTCCTGGATTTTACTAAATTTGAATTGCGATTATTTTCTGCTGATGTATAGCAACATGAATACGTATTTTGTTTTTCAGGATAAATGTATTAATAAAGCATAAACACGACGCATTTCACAAGATTGATTGCATTCATATATAATGATAACAATCCGCATGACACGGCGTACAAGGCCGATCTTTAAGACATACATAAGATACGTCACACGCGGTGGGGCAGTTTATAAACACCAAACTAATGATACAAAACACTCTATAGATGTCAGGATTCATACGATAGGTATGTAGGTCAATTATTGCATTTAACTGAAATATTCTAAAAGACCAACTGCGTTTTTCAGTGAAGAGTCATATTTGTAGACGTGCACTCAGGTCACACGCGTGCTGCGCAAACCCACGCCCTTATTTTACTCTCTTGCTAAATCTTACACAAAAAGCACTGTGACATATTACGTTGACCACCAGTAGCCCGAAAGAGCCCTAAAAGGAACAGTACAGTGCAGTAAACAGTCCATAGAAATTCCTGGTGGCAGTTTGATATACCCAGTGGCTAACAAAATGACCGATTCCATTTTATTATTAGGAAGTAAAACCAAACGTAACATTTTGTATTCCTCTGTGTGTGCACACAAAGGACATATAAGGAGAATGTTAAAATGCTCGATCGCACACACAGATCTGCCCGCATAGACATACATGCAAACACACACACAGACATATATATAACGCATGTGCGCGCACACCGATTTATATATATATATATATATATATATATATATATATATATATATATATATATATATATATATATATATGAACGACGCAGATCTGTATAGAATGTCAGTGGTTTCAAGGGCATCTTGCTGATGAGGATTTGGTTAATGGGGGAGAACTTGGGCCCGGGCCATGACGTCATTATGTCCCAATGTAATCCTCTTGTGCTGAACCCAATCAGCAGAAGGGCTGCGAGTGTCTGGGATGGGAAGGAGCTCTAATCCGCTAGAATGGATCAGAGGGGCTGAAAAAACCCAGGGCTGGACCAAAAAACTGCTGCCTCGGACGATCAAGATAAAAAAGGGATAAATCGGAAAGGACACATCCCAGTCCTTATAGACGCCGTCGGAGTAAGATTAGACAGGGGAGGATGCCGGAGCACGCGCAGGATGTGTTTTGAAGGTCTGACGGAGAATTAAACGTATTTTCCAAAGACCAGCGAAAAAAAAGAGTAGATCCCGCTTTATTTCTCTTCGACGTTTTCTGGAGAAGCAAGTACACGAAGCGATTGAAGATGGCAAGCATCCGACAATTCGTCCCTTCGTGTTATAGAGTTATGTAGCCTGCAAACAATGCAACAAAAAGAGCTGGCGCGTATGCCTGACGGGCGTTAGGAGGGCGATCGCAGCGGACCAGGGGGGAGGCTGCAGCCGAGTCCGGCTCAGGAAGTGCGCGTACTGAAAATGGAATGAGTGCATTACATATCAGATAGCGTTCCTCAACAGCCATTCTGTTTGATTCATTTTTGAGAAAGAGATTTGATTTTTTTTTGTGTCCTTATCGAGGACGACGAAGAATTGACAGAAGCTGAGGCGAGTCGTGTTTAACGTCACATGGAAGAGCATCAAACAAAACAGAAGCGTTTATGGGTATTTCCAAACCTACAAGCGCACGGCTGAATAAGGCAGCGATGCCGTGCGTTACGACTCCTGAGCTTTATCATCCTGGTTCTGTGTTAAGGTCATGTGGATTTTCCGGATTTGTTTGTAACTGAATGTGTGCTTTAAATATTAATTTGCACCTGTCATGTACTTGGTTAGTTAGCGTGTAGTCGTTGGTATGATGAGTGATCGAATTTCTCAGAGAGGTCAGAATGATTCAGGAGGAGAATAACTTGAATATTGCATTCAAGCTATCTTAGCGGTCTGCTCTGGTCATGTGTAATGATGCAATTTTATCCAGCGAATTGTTTCCATATTATAAGGTGACGTAGAGTTTAAGAACTGACTCGCAATTTGAGAATTAAATTAGAAGGAACACAGGGTTGTATGTGAAAACGCGGGCGGAACATTGATGCGTGTGGTGCAGGGCTCAGTGCATTGCGTTGCTCATTCTCATGGGGTTGGGGGGTCGCGGAGTGGGGGTGGGGGCGGGTCGCCTTGCGGAGGGGGTGCAGAGTGTCACATAGGGTTACCACTCTGCGTGTTCACAGCGGACCTTGATTTAATGTCCATACAATTAAGGCACGCGGTGAATGCCAAGAGAGGAATCTCAAGAACATCATATATAGAGAGATGTTCAAATTATGACCCATTAGCACCTCGAATCAAACAGGTCAACGGAGCAATAGTGTTGTCAGGACATTAAATTACTGAGAGAGAAAAATCTGTCTTTGTGAAAGTCTGTTTATTTGACCTGAAGCTCTGGGATGGAGCACTTGTGATGGTCATTACTGGTCACGTCATTACTGGAAAGATTATTTTCAACTGTTTGTACTGGTTCGTTTAACCGGAAATAGTCATTCTAAACTGCCCTTTAAAAAGCCGTACAGCTTAAATACAAAGTAGGCCCTATTTCTTGTGCAGGGATTTTCTCGCCATACAGTGGATGAAACAAACGGGCAACGAAACTAAAATAAACAAATAAATAGTTTAAATCCTACTAGAAAACATGGTGATGGATATTGCGTGTCTACAGTTACGTTGCTTCTCTTTGCTCAAGAATCACTTTTATACTAAGACAGTTCTACTAAGATATATTTCGTGCACTTTCGACGTGGAATTACTGCCCAGTTGGGCCTGTCAGAAACTCTGTAATGATGTCATTGTGGTTTGTATTGCGTCATACTGAGTCGCTCAGAATTCTTTATATGTAGTATTCGTATGGTGTGCTGCTCCCTTAGATAGAGCTAAGAGACGTTATATGAGCATTTTACACACTCTGTCAATGATCAGAAATTGTTTTTTCCCTTGTCCCAGTGTATCCCATATTACTTGGAAACTGAGAAGGAAACATAAGATTTGGATAGTACTTAGAACCACATAGATCGCTGGGTTTTGTAACACAAAGAAAAAAACAATTTAATGAAATTTAATGAATAATCAACTCAGTTATATTTTGGAAAGTTTAATGGTAGTGGGCTCATATTTTCAGGATACAGCGGCATTATTGCCTTGTTACAACTAGAAAACTTAAACATCAGCTTTCTAAATTTCTCTTTTTACACATTACAAGATTGGCGGTACAACGGAGAGAGTACGCACTGAAGTATCTCGACACTCACCATACATCCCAGCACGAGCTTCAATTGCGTAATCTGGACAATCTGATATTCAAGTGAATGGATAGCCGGATAATGTTGTTCCAGGTGTTTTTGGTTGAACCCAAAACACAAGGATGTGCATGAAAAAAACTGCGTGCAGTTCCCTTGCAGCATGTTCCTAAGGGGTATGACGCGTCTGGAATTTGTGGCCGTTTTCAAAAAGCATAACCTACATCACGGCGTTTTCTCCAAATCCCGACGTATCCGGGATCGCTATTTTGAATATGTAAATTCATGGGACACATCGGAAGTAACGGCAGTTTTTTCTTGATGTTTTTTGTGTATTCGTGGTGGTTAAATTGAATTGGGTTCAGTGTCTATACTAGTCCATTATATATCCAGCCTGGTTCGCTGGACGGAATAGGTAGGAAGGTGGGGCACACCCTAAATGACAGACCATTGCAGGGGGGCAGTACAAAAACATCTACAATCCTCCAAAATTATGTTTTATCGGCGCCACCTATGGACACCCATGGGGGATACAATTTCGAATTACAAAATTGATACTATTTTCTTTAATTAAGAACTTAATTGTTTATGTTGCAGTATTGTTGGCTTTTACAAATATTAATATATCGATTTGTAATCTTTTAAATTAACAGTATACTGGAACATATTCCCAAAATAATCTTATAACAGTAACAATTTAGGACGTCTGCACAGAGGGAGTTTCGAAGCATGATCTACCTCGTATTATTAGACTTGAACATCCTTGTTTGATAAAATTTTATGTCCCAGGGCAAATCGATTTCAATATTCTCAAGGCAGAGACTAAATTTTCGCACGTTAGCGTGCAGCATAAATTCAAGCGAAGCGTACAGACATGAAAGGCTTATAAACAGCTCCGAGAAATGCAGATAAATTATTATTATTACCATTTAATCATTGCAAAACAAAACAACACAGTTACGGAAAAGCTTTATTGGCGAGCTTATTAACAGAACAGCATCCGCCTCATCTATCGCCTTAAAAGAAAGAAAGAAAAAATATAAAGAAATGGACGAAAAATAAATTTACATAAAACGAGAAAAAAGGACATGTGTTTTATACAAAACGCCAGCAGTAAACCACATTAATTCAGCTTAATCCAAAATGCTCAGTTCAAAATGATAGTTTATGTATCAGAATTCTGATGTTATCAAAGGGGTACAGTTAGTACTGTAATAACAAATGAAAATGTTTTAAAATTTTAAAACCACATTTTCCTGCAGACATTCGCCCCAACGCTCAGAATTTAACTCGTGGCTCTCAGCTCAGACCCCTCAGAGCATATATACATTGAGATTTAATGCTGTTTTGGGTGCGGTCACTTGCTGATCCAAAATACGCCTTGGAAACGTTTTATGGACTATTCAGACGTATTGATTTTAGGCATCTATGCGTTTTGCTATCGGTCTGTTTTGCACGCCACGTTTTTTTCTGAACATAATTGAATTTTTCCGTTCAGATTCTGGAAACGGTTCCTTATTATAGACGCACATATTTGCATATTACTTGTAAGATTGTGAATTTAATAAATTGTGATTATACCATTGAATTGTTCGTGTGATTTTGTCTTGAACAGGGGGCACGCGATGTCCAAGGTTTGAATACTAATGGTTATTATATCGCAATCATGCATGTTAGTGGACTGCTGACATGTATATTATAAAAGTGGGGTCTGCTCCACGAGATATGTACTTTTCATTTAGGCCAACATGAAAATTCAAAAATAAACCCAATGGCCTGAAATAAACGTTTCTGATGGATCAAATGGAATAATTTTAGCCTCAGCTCCAGTGGTCAAGCGGACTGTTCTTCAACAGGCAAACGCAGAGTGTGCTGATGTTTTTGGTTCACGGTGTGATTATGTTTTGACCTTGATTTCAGAAAACACCGGGGTTTTCATGCATTATTCAGGCCTCTGTCGACCAGGATTGCACTTCGCGTTCTTGCAGCGTAGAGACATAACGGTACCCCGCGAAACAGGTGATTTTTACTCTGAATTACTCCGTTTGATTATAGATTGATGAAAATGGCATGCAGAGCTGCTTTCCTCTTGTAATCATTCTTGTACTTAGGTTTTATAAAATACCACCAAGGTTTTACACAGGCTTAGGTGTACTAAGCATTTGAATACTGCTACGCACTAATGTAACCGCAGACTGTGTCAGCAATCTAACTCGACGTGGTGGAAACAAGCATATACGTTATTGAAATCATGCCATCGAATTGTCTATTTTCAACTCTAAAATCGGGCAATGATTAGGCCTACACTGGATTCTTAGTTCATTTGGTAAAATAATGCTCCATGGGGATATGAACTATGAAATGCGTTTGAAATACAATTGGTTTTTAAAACGTCAAACATTAATTATTACTTAACATGAATGTATTTTTTTGTCTCATTTGGACTATTTGTTTAATATATGAAGTCCATTTGGAGGACTTCGCGTTTTTCGATAAAGAATCAACTACGATGCGATAACGTAACAAATATTGCGATGTTTTCAGATCATATAAACATTTGACCTGAATTTGTAATGCATGCATCTATTAAGGGAACCATGATTACCCGCCAGTTTCACATGCGGAATATATAGACCTGCATCGTTTCGCAATCCGGAGACGGTGCTTTGGTCGTAGAAGCAGCTCTCTGCTTTTCATTAACGGCCCAAGGATCGACTGCTATAGTAAGAAAAGGCATAACTATAGTTCTATAATTTCTGCAAATTTTGGTCCATAACCAGAGACACAGACCTACCGATTGCGGCGTGGCCAAAACTGGCATTTTCTGACGCGCAACGACGGATATGCGCTGTACAACCTTTATGCTGAGGAAGAGGCTGTTTGGGATTGAAAAATGAATTGCGACGAAAGGTGCTGACAAAAAAAACAAAAAAACAAAACAAAAACACACAAAACCGCGGTCAGCTATCACAATCCAGTGGGCACGTGCTCAATGTCATGATTTCATATTCCAGATGCATTACTCCAAAGCCATTTCTTTCATGCCATTTTTTATTTTTATTTATTCTCCTGTTGCAAAATGACATCGCTTACACAATATGCACTATGGATCCTATATATTGCATGATATATTCGCTACATTCTGTTGTTCCTCAATTTTTTTTTCTATATTATAATAAACGAACTTTGCTAGACAGGAAAATATATCGCTACACTCTGACAACTTAAGTCAGCACCAAGGATAGCTCTCCGCTCACCGTTATGGAAATCGACACTTCCGTAAGATGGATTTTTGACACAAGGTAGCCTAAGTCATATGATGAATGCCAAAGTAAACGCCTTTAAAAAGATTACTCGAAAAGGACATATTTTACACTTTAGTAAATGTGTTCGATCAGCATTTTAAAACAGAATGGCTCCATCTAATGGCAGTTTCTTATACTACAAGTCATAATTGGTTTGGTATTAATGAGATGCATTTGGTACAATTTACAACTTAAAGTGACTAAAAGTAACATGATCTTAAAACGCGCACAGGCTACGGATATTAATTGAGTCAGGGGCTGAACATAATTAATATACTGGTCTAAAAAACGTCTCCTTACACATTTTCTTCAAAATTGAATATTACAGTGCAGAAAATCAGTTAAAGCCCAGGCGTTATATGCTGGTGAAATGGATATTGAAGACACTATTTGAGTAAATGTGTTTTATGTCAACAGCACTGCCAGACATAAGGGAGTGAAATATTGTTAGAACAATGTAAAGAGGGCAGATTCTCTCCAGGTTGCTTTTACAGTCACATATGACCAAAACCTCTCTGCGGTCTCCATCCATAGGAAAAAAGAACTGGAAATAAAGCCAAAAGCCAAAGTTTGCTAAATAGATTTCATTTATTAAGGCTTAAATTCTTCTAAATGAACAAGGGAAAAAAATTAAAACCTAATGCTTTTTCAACCCTTACAGGCATTTTAACCACTAACAGCAACAGTGGCCTCATTAAAAGGCTAAAATATCATAGTTTAATTATCAATTATTATTATTAAACCAAGATCTTTCATCATTAATATTTTTGGAAACACCAAATGATGCGCACGTGCATTTTTTTTTATTCCTGCACCAGAACGACTGGCCTGGGCTGCATTTCATGCTTCTACACTCAAAGACAAGGATCTCTCTCCCCCCCCCCCCCCGACCCGACGACCTCCATCGGACTCTCAGGAACATGCAGGCTAGGATGTGATTAAAAATGCTATGAGCTGGGGCCATCCATAAGACCAAAAGGGTGACCACCAAGCAAACTCCAAACTATCTGCACAACAACACACTAATAATTAGGCGGGGAGAACACAGGAAAAAGGCTAAATGAGAGGAGCTAATTTATGAAACACTTCAGGCTTTGCGGGATGAAGCCGACAGATTAATAGGCACTGAAAGCAGACACTTCTGCGCGAATGGCAGAATACCTCATCGTCCGAAGGCCATTTTGAAATTGGGGCAGGAACAAATGTCTGATGGGGCTTCTACGAAGTGCCCGTCCCAGCGGTTGGGGAAGTGGGCGTGTTTGTGTCAGAGGTACCACTCGTATGGCTAGAGAGCTTATGCAACACGTTTAGGTTAACGCCTTGGTCAAGGACTTTGGCCACCGTCCTGCTCTGGGAGTTACGTGCATCCTGTAGGATATTAATCCAATTCATTGGCCATGACATTACCAGCTGTCATCTGGCTGAATGCAAGGACAGGAACAGAATTACAGGGCCCACTTCTACTAAGTGACATGCTCCACTTACAACTCACCAGCCAGGGATCACTTCAGTGTCCGCTGCAGAAACCCGGCGATTTTTCTTAATTCCCATTTCCGTTTCTTTCATTCAGCAAGTCAAAGGTTCCCTCATTCCCTAATGAAAATGGCATTCACAAATACCATCTCTCAAGAATTCACACGAATCACCTTCATCTCCACAGTAAATCACCGAAGTGAGCCTCCGTTTGCACTCCATCTCCCATGAACACTTGCACTCCATCTCCCATGAACACTTGCACTCCTGCATTAAAGCCAAGCTTTGCAAGGGCAACCAAGGAAAAACAAAGAAATAAAGCCCGAAAATGAAGACCCCCCCCCCAAAGATGTAATTCGAGAACAAAATGATTCACACACAAATGCAGCAATTACATCGTCACAATTTTTGTCTTAAAATATTTCTTTGTACTCTCTACGTCTATCGAGCATAAAACGCATCACCTCCATCACCTCGTATACGCAAATATCAGTTTTTCATGGACAATATGGCGCAATTTAATGGGAAGATCAGAATTGCCATTGAGAGTCGGACAGAACCAGACAGGAGATTGTCCATCTGATCTTTTTATTGTTACTCTGAGAGACTGGACATCTTCCCCTTAGAGACAAAGAACAGCTTTATTTCCCGCAATATTATTCCAAAAAGAAAAAGAAAGTTTCTGGATATACTTTAATTTTTACAATAATATACAACAAAATACATTTTGACTTTTTTTTATTATATATTTTTTTTAAACACTAAAAGTTCTTGACTCAGTCTCGTTAACATGTATCACTGCCCCTGGGATCCTCAGCCATAAGGCACCGCAAACCCCTTAAAAGGAAACTACACCACCCAGTGGACAGTAAGGATAGTACACGTAAGTTTGAACAAAATATACATTTGAAAAATGTCTGCTTCCATTGAATCCTGATTTAATTAAAGAGAAAAAGGAGGGGGGGGGGGGCATTACACATACAATCAGAGTAAACAGGGTAAAATACTGCAGCCAACATACACACTCATTATCCCTGCAGAAGAGAGGAACCTGGAGCTCATTCAAACAGAATTTTCTTAAATATACACAAAGAGAAAAAAACCCATAAAAATTACTCATTTTAAAAACTGAAAAGAAGTACTAGTGTAACCATTATTCTGGTCAGCAATACAGTCTTCTATTGCTTGACGTGATTTTGGCATGGCTGGGAGATGGGCACGGGCTGGGAGGGGGGGGGTCGTGAAAACGCCATTTTTATCATGGTCCTCCACGAGCGTTTCTCAGGGACTTTCAACAAGGTTGGCTGCAGATTTACTGCACTCTCACTCATTCCGGGTACACGAGCTATTGCAATTCTGACAGCACTCCGTACTACAAAGTCCGTAAGATCACGGATCCTTCAGCATCGCGCCAGATTACAGTATATACATTACATGTAACGGCACCGTCTGTACGAAGTTCTGTGCGGAGGAAACGCACTTTCCTCTGCGAAGAGCCCCGTTTTCGGTAAGCTGTAACGGAAAATCCTAGTGCAGAGACACGCCGCTTGCTTCCGCCCGACGCAACGAGAAATAACATTTCACAGGCATTTTTAATGCCCCCCCCGAAAAAACGACGATGTAAGGTGGGGCTGGGGTAATCCTCGCCAGCACCGATATTTAAGTGACTACAGAAAAAAAGCCATAGAAAACAAAATGTGGACGGTTTTTAAAAACCAGTCTCCAGGGCACTGCAATACGCGAAGGACCCGAACCCCGCAAATTCTAAAAGCTCCGTCCTTCATCACATGTACACCGCATAACTCCATTTACAGTTTTAAAACTGGGACTAGCAGGCAAAATGCCGATCGCCAGAATTTTCAGCGAATGTATGGTAGATAAGTTCTGTTCAGCTCTGGACCGAAATGTATTTAATCGGTGAATTAACTTAATAGCTCCTGGGACGGACTTGTTCAGACAGCGTCAGACAGTGGGGCAGAAATTGACGTAGGAGTTTCCTCAACGGGGAAGTCCACACAACCATAGCCGTTTCATGCCATGTTAGACTCCACACAGAACCATCTTTTTGGCCAGGCTGCATCCTCACACCTCCTGTCTGGCGAACTCTCCCCATTTCACACAGCTTTACACTCCCAATCAAAAAAATGTGACGCAGAGCTCACCAAGTGTCCCTAGGCTGTACATGAGTGTGCCCTGAAAGGTGCCATATGCCAGTTATTCCCAACCCAGTCCTCATGGAATCCTCAGACAGTGCACGTTTTTGCTCCCCCCCCAGCTCCCAGCCAATCAAGAACACTGAATACCTGGTATGAGTGTGCTGCGAGCAGTGAAAGAACAAAAATGCGGACTGTCTGAGGGTCCATGAGGACTGGGTTGGGAAACACTGACCTTTGTGGCTTGGGACAGGCTCTCCCACGATCCTGTGCGGGATAAAGGCGTCAGAACATACAATAATCTCCCCCCCCCAATGAATCCAACTTTCCTGATTTATATATATATTAAATAAGAAAAATGAGCACCTCTAAATCAAGTTAAATAATACAAGTTGTGGGAAGAGGTCTTCATTATAAGTGATGTGACCACATGGTGGGGGGCGGGTAGCAGTTATTGCAGACTGTGTGCAAGAGGTTGAAAGGCAGGAGATTTGTTAGAGTAAGACCTACTGTTGAGGTTTCATGGGAAGTGTAGTTACCTTGCGCACCACCCCTTCCTCCTCCTGCCGCTTCTCGTAGTGAGAAAAGTCATCAAAGATGGAGGTGGTGTGCTTGTAGGTGGCGATGATCTTCAGCACCTGCTTGGCCTTCTCCAGCGGCACCTCCTGCGTGTCCCGTGAGTTGGTCACCGGCTTGTTCTCATTGTTCTCCAGCCGGATGTGCCGCAGCTGGCTGTTGGGCACGTCCTTGACGAACACCCAGCTGACGTCGAACTTGCCCTTCCACTTGTCCTGCGCCCACACGCCGGCGCTGGTTCCGTAGTCCACGGGCGAGCGCATCTCGGCCACGCCGCAGAAGTGCCCGCTGCCGTTGACGCTGAAGAGCAGGTAGAGCGGCCCCTTGGCGCCCAGCGAGCGGTAGGCGCCGTCCAGCCTCTTGTTGCCGTGCTCCGTGCTGCACCAGATGGAGTACTTGATGGAGCGGTGGATGTCATCCTCCGAGTAGCTCTTGATGATGAACACGCGGCCCATCTTCAGGTTCCAGTCGAAGTCCTTCGGATTGTAGCTGTGGGTGGCCCTCAGCTTCTCCAGCACGGGGTGGGGGTCCCCGCCGGGCCCCAGACCCCCGGAGACGGGGCCTCCGTTGCTGCCGCTGGAGGAGCTGCTGCTCTCGGTGCTGCCGGCCTGGGCATATGCCAGGTTGCGTTTGCGGGGGGCCACCCAGCGGGCTTGCGGGGGCAGGCCCTGGCTGTGGTAAGACTGCAGGGGCAGCTGCGCGGGGGGCAAAGCAGCGGGGGGCATGGGCAGAGGAGGTGCCATGGACTGGGGAGACTGCTGCAGGGGGTGGGGGCCCGGCTGGATGGGCGGGACCACCTTGTTGATCAGCCCCTTGCTGTCCCAGGTGCCGATGTCCATGCTGTGCTTGATGGCCCCCGGGGGCAGGACACCAACCGGCTTCACCTTGGTCTTGAGCTGGAGCTTGGCAGGCCTGCTGGCCACAGATGCCCAGGACGTGGGTTTGGGCGGCGGCAAGCCTACGGCGTGACCCCCATTACCCATCACCGAGCCCCCAATAACAGAGCCCACAGCCTTGACAGCCGAGCCGCCCACATCACCCCCGATCTTCAGCCCCACCATGCCTTGCTCCAAACTGTTCATCCCGGGCGCCTTGTTCAAGGTGTCACTGTGGAACCCCGTCTGTCCGTCCACCAGAGTGCCCCCTAGGGAGCTGGGCGGGTAACTGTAGCTTCCGCCGTAGGCAGAGCTCGCCGCCTGCTGCCCCTGGGAGCCACCGGTGCCCCAGGCGGAGAACGCAGGGCTCTCCGGGAAGAAGTTAAACCTGTGGGGGTAGAGACTGCTGCCAAGCCCCCCCGGTTGCCCGAAAACAGTGTCGTGCATAAAATGGTGATCGCCATTGCTTAGGGGTCCGTAGGGGGTCAGGTAGGGGACAGGCGGGTCTCCACCAGTGGACCAGGGGGCGTCGCTGAGCGGGTAGGGGAACCCGACAGACGGGGCGTAGTAGCTCGACAGGTACGGGTCGGTCATCGACTGATAGCTGTTGCTCTGAAAAGAGAGAGAGATGTGGATTTTAAACACTTTTCAAAAAAAAATAAAAAAATCTATTTTAAACAGCCTCCGGGCAGCAAATCTTTTAACACTGATTTACCGATTTGGAACTTTGCCATTAATTAAACGCCTGCGCGGACACCCGGAATACAAAATGAACCTCCGGATACAGCGATCTGAAGTAGCTTCTCCCAGCGGGTTGGTACGGACACAAGACGCGAAACGGACCCAAGGTCTCGGCTCATCCCCCTGGGATTTAGCAGCTAAGGTGCCAGCGCTCGCTTCATTACTCGATTAATCGATTAACCGACGATCCATGCGACGCAAAAATTTATTTACAGGCAACGCTTTCAGGAAGTGGTTACAAAACAGAGTAAACAGAAAACATAAGCATAATATTTCAAAATCGATTACGTTAATTAGCAACAAATGATAACATATTGATGTCAGCTGGACCTGACCAGAGCTGGGATTAAGAGATTTTTAGTACATATATACTTATACCAATGGCACAGTTCACACTGCTGCTCACATAACTCACTTTCCTTATTAGGTAATGAATAGGCAAACAACTGCTACTGCCCTCTTCAGGCCTCAAGTAAAAATACCAAACAGTCAAAAAAAAAAAAAAAAAAAAAACCCAAATAGGTCATTATGTAAATGTTTGCTAAACTGAATTTCCTTGTCAGGGTCATTAACAAGGCAAACAGCGCAGTGGCAGAAGTCACCGACACGCAGGTGAAATTCACAGCCTGTAACCAAGAATATCTAGAAAAGAAAAAAGGTACAACATGCACCCAAAACGGGTCAGCATTTAATTGGAAAACGCTCGCGGTCTCTGCAGACCAAGCAGGCTACAAAATCTGATTCCCCCAGTTCAGAATAAATGAGGGCTTCCTACCACGTCACACGTACGGGGATCAGCGGGCGAGATAAGGTCCTGCCAGTGGGACACGCCGCTCTGCCGAAACCAGGGGATTCGACCTGATGGAGAATTCAGAGTTTCACCGCTTCGACTGAAACTTACGGAGGTCAGAGGGCACAGCTGAGAGAAACACCCGACACAAGAGAAGCTGCTGTTACTGAAGTGCTGACCACAGACCGCAGTGACTCCACCAGTGAGCCAACTAACAGCACAGCCCCAGCAGGGGGGAGGGGGGGGGGGGGGACCTGCGACTCAGCGGGTCAGGACTCCGCGTCCGTGACCGGAAGGGTGTTGGTTCAAATCTCAAAGTAGGCAGAGCGATTTCCCTGTAGGGCCAGTGAGCAAGGCCCTTAACCAGAGACTGTCCAACCCCGGTTTCTCTCTACCAGCTAGCATCTAAAAACTTTCACAACCACTTATTTACAACCGGGTCACAGTGACCTGGAGCTCATTCCTGGAAGGGCACAACATGTATACTCTAAGAAATGCCAATTAATGTTTTCCAATGGAAGAAGCCTGCAGAAATATGGGCCAATCATACAAACACTCATACTAGGCTGGGCAAAAAATCTCAACTCTGGAAGTGCGAGGCCCCAGTGCTACCCACTCAGCTAGAAAGTTAAAGCTAAAACAATATTCCACATAAAACGTTATAGGAAACCATTTACCCCACCCACACACACACACACACACACACACACACACACACACACACAATTTACAGCACGGATATTAGTTTTTTAATTTTAGTCCTACACAAAATCACCATGTCCAGGGGATTAAGCTAGACAATTGCCAGCCAATCACAGAGTAGTCATTCAGACACCACTATACTGCATGCAAATGGCTGCATCATGTAATTATGTACTGGCGGTGAAACGCTTTTGCTGGGAAAAACTGCCCATTTATACACAGCAAAGGGGAATCTCAAAAAGCCTGTTAGTTTAGCGTCTGTAAAAATTCACTGAGCTGGAAGCAGCGAGTGCGGATCGGTAAGGAGGATATTATCACTCAGTGCTGATTTAATTAGCACGCACTAGTAATTTTTCAGCGATACCTAAATAAAGTTCCCGCATCACCAACACGACCTCTGCGCCGATTACTATCAATATGCTGTGTCATTTTGTAAACTTCTGCCAAAATGTGCAAAGGTCCAGACCGCAGAACATCTATCTGCAAAACACCGATTCCCCCGTCTATCCGGCAGAAACATCTAGCTGCAGATCAATCACTCCTTACTCGCTTTGAAATTTGAAAGGATTGGGGGAGGGGGGGGGCATTGCTGATGGCACAGAGGTCGGAGACCAGGAGATGCTCACATGTTATACATTAACCCATGGAGCAGAATGGCACCCAGTAGAAACAAAGTAGAAAAACGTGGGAAATAAGGAACAGGAGCTGGCTCATAGAAACACTAAGTGACGTTACTCAATCAGAAATGTTACGCCTTTTCAATAGCTGCAATATATCAATTGGTACGAACAAGCTAAGATAGTTAGCTAATTAGGTCCAGATGCTGAATCGCTGTGGATGCAGCTCAGCGGATGGAGGCAAAAACCTCTAAGTGCTTGAGAAAAGGTCAAAAACTGCTGCTCTTTGAAGCACTTTACCATTAGGTTAGCCCCAGTGTACATTGTGCTAACTTATTTTTTCTATCATGCAAGTCAAGGAACATTTGATAAATTCCTCAGATTTATTTTTGGAGATACAGGGTATTAGAGGAAGCCCTCGGCCCGCCTCTTCACAAGGACGTTCCAAAAAAATATATATACCCTCCCTGCAGTTCCAGTGATGCTTCTGAAAGTGGAGAAGATGTCAGGACCTCTCGGCGGGACCTGCACACTCATCGAAACGGCCCCCGGACGCATGAATATTAGTCATATTTCAGACATCAGCTAAATTCAGTCCATTCAAACGAAAATGCACTTTGGGGCTGAGGTACTGGCAGACATACATTCTGTGGTCAGTGTCCATTAAACTGCTGCCAGCTCTGCAAAGAAACATCTAGTTACTCTTCGAACTACTAGCTCAAACTGTGCACAGCTTAAGTTCCGCATTCCTAGTCAACTATACATCCTGGTCTTTCATATGCATATAATAAGAATATGTGGAAGATTCTGTGAAATGCACATTGCAGTACACAATTACCTCAGCGAAGAACATTAACGTGAAAATGTGCCAAGTGCTTTCTCTGGGGGTGTCCTCACACCAAGCAGAGAAGCAGAGGTGATGAACCCATGTGTTCATCACGAAGATCCCTGAATTCTCCTTGTTCACTTGGCAGGGAGAACTGAAGGCTTGCAGGGGGGGGTCCGAGGGGACATTTAACAAATTGACAAATTATCATCCGACTCACAAAGCTCAGGGGGGGCGTGTGGCTCAGCAGGTTAGGATGCCGTTGCCTATGATCAGAAGGTCACCGGTTGAAATCCCAGGGTTGAAGGAGTGACGTCAACCATTGGGTTCCTTAGCAAGGCTCTTAAGCCCTCCAAATACACCAGAGACTGCCTGACTCTGCTCTCTCAAACAGATGCATGAAGCAATCTTCTAAATAAATGAAATGTAACAAACACATTCTT
This sequence comes from Brienomyrus brachyistius, assembly GCF_023856365.1. Lineage (NCBI taxonomy): Eukaryota > Metazoa > Chordata > Actinopteri > Osteoglossiformes > Mormyridae > Brienomyrus > Brienomyrus brachyistius. The sequence goes on along the minus strand of NC_064550.1, from coordinate 22,796,418 downwards.
ATTCAGGGGTCCCTAGCTATTTTCGTGTGTGTGTGTGGGGGGGGGGGGGGGGGTCTCCCAGGTTGAAAAACAGTTTCACCAGATTAGCCTACACTGGGGCTCTCCAAATCTAGCCCGCGATTCCAAATCCAGGCCTTGTTCTCAGTTCTCCCAGGCAGTTAGTTTAATAATTACCGATTCCGATTGGCCACAGGCTTCACACCCAGCTTTCGGGGTAAAGGAAGGCTGGGAAATCAGCAGGGCTCAGACCACGAGGACGGCGATTTGAATGGGCCTGTGCTAGACAGTTTAGCAACACAACATATAAACATTATTAAAAGGCCAAATAAAAACAAAACATCATTTGACAGTTTGTCTGGAACAAATAATACCTACTAATCATCACCAGCTTATCAGACGGAGAGTGAGAGCAAACCTGGAGTTTGTGTAAGGTAGCATGGGCCAAAAGGCAGGGACACCCGAGACAGGAGGCCAGGCCTTCACAGGAGGCCAGGCCTTCACAGGAGGAAGCCGGAAGAAGCGACATCCCTGGAGTTAACCTGAGACACACCCCGTTAGCCGTGAGGACGTACTTATCTGTAATGTCCTGGCAACACAACAGAAAAGCAGCTTATTATTCATCTTCGGGGGATGGGTCATTTTCATCCTGCCATGGACATACGCAGGCATATACATACACAGGCATGAGTAAACTTTGGGTCAGAGAGCACAGTCAAGCAGCATCTCTGGAGCAGCTGGCATCAGAGGCCCTGCAATTATATGATTACTCTGCCAACTACGAGATTTGAACCCATGACCTTCCAGACATGGGTAGAGCTCTCTACCCTCCTAAGTTATACAACATTCCAAGGTCAGATTCCCCTCTTAAGAGCCACATAAATGAAGCAGGGCAGGCATCTGACCCATGCAAATTCCAGAAGGCAAGTTGTATTACCGTGTAAAGCATCACGAAGTCACACCGAAGGCTGGGGCCCGGCTAACGGAGAACAGAGCGGCAGGACAAGGCTAAAGCTGCTGATCAGGGAGATCACCTCAAGTCAGTGAGAAGCCACCTGCCCAGATCTCCGCAAGCAGAGGAAATTCCGGGTCCAGTTATGTCAGGAGACCAAACGGCACTCTGCACATTCGTACAAGCGGCGGTAACCGTGTGCCCCCTGGAGCCTGAGGGTGCAGGACAGCCGGATGGGGGCAGAACCGGATCGTGCGGCAAGGCGGCGATGTGAGACGTGTGACGACGGGGAAATGACGAGAACATGAACGGCTTGGGCAGATCGAGTCCAAGTTTGGGCCTAAATCCCAGGGAGATGCTCTGAAAGGAGCAAGCGGTGCACAAAAAGCGAGAAACGTCAAGGAGCTGAGGGGGCTCTGCATGGGTGCGAGTGTCAGAGCGAGTGCCGAGCTCTCAGCGACTGGCCCTTAGCTTTTCACTGACAGACAGACGGGTAGTTGGAGAGACATACTTTACTGAAGCCAAGAGGACCTCATGGTGGGACCAGGGTTTGAGTCTCCCCATGACCCCCTGGGTGTGGAGCTTGCATGTTCTCCCCATGACATCATGGGGTTACGCTAGGTAAACCAGTCAGTCTCCCCCTAGTCCAGTCATACTAAGGTTAACCGGAGTCATCAAATTGTTCATAGGTATGAGTGCATGCATGAATGGGGTGAGTCTGCCCTACGATGGGTTGGTCCCCTATCCTGGGTTATTTGATATGGGCTCTGGAACCTTGCGATACTGCATAGGTCAAGTGGTTATAGAAAGTGGATGGCTGATCCTAGATGCAAAATTCTGGTTTCGATTGCGTTTTTGTCTATTTTTCACATTCATCTAATATTCTGCTCTGGATGAAGCTCGAAGTAAAATTTGCAAACGGTCAAAAACCACACTTGCAGCAAAGAACTGCCCCAGCCAAATGTTTTCCTTGAGCAGCAAATGACCCCTCCGATGCTCGTTCTGACGTCACGGCGGCAAGCTCAGGCGGCGAGAGAGGGGCACTTGGTTCCATGGAAGCCTCTTAGTGAGGACTCCGTCTCTGAACATCAAACGCACATCCATATTGCAAGAGCACAGCGAGTGCCCCACTTTGCTCCAGAGAAGAGCTCCTGTAGTGACTGTGAGCATCATCAACACAGTAACTGCACACCCTCTCACTTGGACGATGTCTGAGACTTTGGCAAGAAATCCCAATTAGCAGGAAATTTCACAACGGGAAAGGGGTTCAGACTTTCGTCTGCTAAAAAAACAAACATATAAAACACAAACAGCTACAAATAGCACACAGAAGTGTTTGAGACAGGCCAGACAAAAGGGACGAGGAACAAGACAGAAGGCAGCTTCAGGCAAACCGGCGTTTCACGCACCTGGATTAAAGCAGAGTCCCAGACACACTAACCGAAGGCCGTGACCTTCACACAGGAGATAAAGCGCTGAACAAAACCGAGGGTCACGCGATGCAGGAAGTGGGTGAAAGTGAAGTAATGAGGCCCAACACACACACACACAAAATCAAACAACATTTAAAAAATTACTACAACTAACTCAAACACTGACATCGCAGCAAGGGTGTTTCCTGCCTTTTCCATCCTGGGAGAGGCTCTGTACTGGATATGGATGGATGGATGGATGGATGGATGGATGGAAGAGTGGTATCTACATAGTTGCCTCTGAGGGTCCCAGACGCAGCTCAAGTTTCAAAGTCCATAAAACAGCTGTAAGGGCAGAACCTGACACCATCTTCACCAACAATCTGACTACAACAGCTTCTCCTGCTACACCTCCCAGATGGTTCGGCGCTCTACAAGACAGGAGTAACGCCGCCCCAAAGCTGATCCATCACAGGAAGCAGTGGAAACCCCCCCCAACAGCATCAAGATGTAGAGATGATCTCTCACCCTTTGTGGAAGGTCCTTCACTGGTCAATCTAGCAAGCCACTCTGCACTGAACACATGACCATCCAATATAATGACCCTTAAAGATGGCTGATCTTAAATAGCCGCAATTATTTCACAAAAACTTTCATAGAACACGGTTCCCCTCCACAACCGCTGCAGGCTAATCCGTGTCGACAATCATGCTGAAAATCCCACTTTCCCTCAGTGGGAAAACACTGAAGTACATTGAAAAATCTGGAGAACAGTGACCATGAGCTTCAGGGCTTCACACAATCACAAGAAATACTACCTGAAAAGGGTGGAAAACAGAAAAAGTAAGTCTCTCCATCAGGCAAAAAAGCAACTAACAAAATGTGACAAGTGATTTTAAGAAAGAGCAGATGCTGAAAATAAAAAAAATAAAAAAAATGGAACCAAACGAATTACAAGACCCTGTAATATATGAAAACAAACCAACACTAAACAAAATTACCCTTAAAAACAGTTATTATATTACACCTAAAGGTTTACTAACTACACACAAGCCACAACATTATAGCTATGAGAAAATTGTACCCAGGACGTGTTTGAAGGTTCATTTTCTGGGACATGCACCAGTCGACCAGTTCTAGGATGCCATGCACATTGCTGCCATATCGTGGATCCACCCCTGCCATTCCGGCCCGAGATGAAGCTTTACAAGAAGCAGACTCACGAGCTTTTAGCACCTTTATAAATATACGGAATATGCCCTCAACCTTAGCGACAAATCGCTAAATTGGAGGCGGCTGCCAGTATCACAGCTGGAAAGAGCTTCTATCTGTGTGTGAAGGAGATTTAAGGACACCGTCTGTGTTTGGTGTAGTCGCGACTGCAACCACTTTCAGCACAGCCGCCATCCTCTCAGACACACCTGAGCGGTTTCTAAAACTGCAGAACTAAACGCTGGCCTATGGAGAGCTCTGACAATACGTTAGGAGCTATGTCCAACAAGCAGAGACCCTGATACTCACCTGATTAGATTGGCCAGTAAGATATGGTTCAAAATCGTCGTGTGAGGCTTCCTTCTGGTGGACTGAGCCATTTTGCACTAAAAGAGAGAGAAACCCCGTGACTCACTTCCCAATTCACAGCCAGATTAAACAAAGCGAAACATACTAAACACCGGATGAAGGACAAAATACATACACACCGAAGGATTCCTTTATCGGACCTTTTAACTCACCCATCAATAACTGCTCCTCAATTACCTGCAGAGAGACCTAATCTGGGATATGTCTGACAGCATAATGAAAGCTCGCGTCACTAAACTAACCAATAACATCATGATTCCCGATTCCCTCTCTGAAAGTATTCAAATACTTATCGAATTCAAGAATAAGGGCTTGAATTAGCATCGGGGATAAACACGCTTGTCTTGTCAATAGTGTAGTCTTATACAATTCCTTGCAAGTTATCATAATTCGTCCCAAACATTAACTGCATGGTCTAAACATGAATTGTAGTGGGGTGCACGTGATCGATCACTAATCAGGTTACATTATGAGTTACACGTATGTATGTCATACAAACGCACACCTATTTTACATACACATATATATGCATATTCATACATAAAGATTTTTATACATATACTTTCACACACAACAGTTTACACATATATTATTTTTATTTTTAGTAAAAACATACGTATCTGGCACAGCCGGTGCGGCCCAGTCAGGTGCCCTAAGTTAACCCAAACCGGTCCGGCCCCAAAGCGACTCCTAAGCCGGTGAGCAAATACAGAAACGACACACGGACGAGGAGGGGATAAAAAAGGCGCCTGTCGGCTGGTTTACCTTTGGAGGCTTGTCCCTTTGGTCTCTGCATTGTCGTTTTAAGGACGCCATGCAAAACACGGTGCAAAAAAAACAGACATTAACACACGTAAACAGGCGGATCGGTCTGGGTGTGCATCACCTTATACAGTCACTGGTTCCCCGACCTGGAACAAACAAACACCGACAGTATCCGGCTAACTAACTAACTAACGCGCCCAGCTACTTAAAGTTACTTCAGATATCAAAAACAAAATAAAAATAAAATAAAACTAACATAGGTGACAGATGGCTCCCTGGTCCCTAGGTTACAGTTATGCGAAATCCCACTATTCCCACTAAGGTGCAGGATATAAATGGTGGGAGCGGGACTGTAACGAAGGCGCTACGGTGTCGCGCAAAAAGACGGCTATGCGCCGGCTCTCCGGAGCGCTGGCTCTGCGGCGCACGCCTGCCGTCCCCCGGGCTCCGATCTCACTTCGTCCCCCCCGCAAGATAAACATACAGAGGCCTCACTTTAAAATTAGCTTTAAACGCCGAAATAAAAGCGCGGCTCGCCGGCTGTGACCGCGCACCCGGCGCCGCTGCCTACCTGAGGGTCTATGCTTGCGGCGGACATAATTCATCAAGCAAGCCCCCGGATTCAGTCCCGTCTTCCCGAAGCCCCCCGTGTTTTCGGTCCCTGCTCAGTGCGGTTTTTTTTTTTAACCCCCCCCTCACACACATACACACAAAACGCGTAGCTGTATCACCACTACACAAGCGCCACTGCTAAATCCGATCGCCGATCTACTTGCTTTTAAAATGTGTTTATTTTTTATAAGCATTTATAATAGTCTGTCCCGGAGGAATCTGCCTAGCGGGGGGGAGTCTTTGTATTCAATCCACAGTTTTTACTTTTAACGTTGCACATTGTTTGTCTTAGTGATTTTCACAACCATACTGGGGTGTTATTTGTTATTTCTTTTCTACTTCAACAAATCCACCCCCCCGGTTATCGTACAATCCGATTCACTTTCCCCCCTCCCTCCGTCCACCGACCGAAGGTAGCTTGATCCGGGGTCTGGCGGAGCGAAAGAGCGAGGGAGTGACGTCACCACCGTCGGACTGCCGCGGGGGGGGGGTTTGGAGAAAAACGACAGATTGGACCGGAAATTCGGATCAAAGGTTTAAACCTTTCAATTTTCTCCGTGCAAATGTACCAATCGAAAGGTTGCGTTGCATGTATAGTTAACAGTCAACGGTGCAATTACGATTAAGGATACAACTTTCTAATGTGTTTGAGGCTCGAAAGTATCTGTCTTGCAAAAAAATAGCATGCTAATAAGCACATAGGGCAAAAAAATATTGTCATTTAATTAAACCCCGTTAGCATTTAGTTGACGCCGACATGCGCAGAACACCAACTTGTCTCAAGGCATGAATCAGTCCCTGTGTGTTTTTTCTTCAGGAAACCCTGGGGAATATAGAGCTGGTAGTTGTATTACCCCAGAAGTCAAGCTTTATGGGCTTTGTAAACAGAGTATACCATCGATAGTACGCATTTTATTTACGTAAGTTATCCTATTGCTAACTCAGCAAGGCGATTCCTATTTTTAAAATCCCAAGGCAGCATTTCATTTCCACGTCCGCTTGGTGTCGCTGCACAAACAGCCTATAGATTGTTTTTACATTTAAAAAAAAGGATGAAAGGGAAACTTCACGAGCGGAATATGGTCGTTTTCATTTTCTAGACTCTTTAGCCAATATATCCACCCAATGTGCTATCCTCCTCTTTTTTTGTTACATTTCCTCCCTGGTGCATCTCACAGTGCGTTGTTGTTTCTTCTTAATAATATCAATTTCATATAAAACATTCGGTGATTCACGTAATGGCACCCACGGGGACGCAAACGGAAAACCCAGCTTCGAATGAGCTGGTATTTCGCAAAACCTAAAACACACCAACCCAGCAAAATATTTGTGAAACCCATAAAAAAACTAAATTGAAATTATTAATGTAGCCTAAATACAATGTAAATGTCTTTAAAAATATCAAGCGTTCCATAGCCTAAATAATACACTTAATTTTCCATTTAGTTCTTTTCGCCATGATTCTGTTTTTATCTAAAACATCGTATTTGTCGAAACCGGTTTCATTCTTTCAACGAATGGTTGGGAAATGCTATTCAAACTATTATTGTATGAGTGTGTCAAAGCTTGTGCTAATTCAAACAGCCGAAGTTTCGGGAAGGTCATTTCATTTAAATTCTCATGTGAACCTGCCAGCCCCTCCCTCGGCATTACATGTACATGCCATGCAGCCGGTCTGATCTCCGGTTGCTTGATCCATAATGACCGCGACGCCCAGCATGTCGGCGGACGGGAGCTCTGCGATGGTAACGCTGGTTGAGCCGAGGATGAGGAGCTTGGAAGAGAGGATCGGGACTTTCCGTGACTGGCCGAGTGATGCCCCGGTTACCGCAATCGAGCTTGCCAAAGCTGGGTTTTACTTTATTGGGCCCGGGGATAAGGTGCGATGTTTCTATTGTGGTGGAGTGTTGAGATACTGGGTTCGCGGTGACACCCCACTGGGTGAACATAAGAAGCACTTTCCGACATGCGGCTTTACACTGGGCAGAAACGTGGGAGAGATTCAGAATTTTTCTGAACGGGGTGCTGCTGACGGCGTGGACGGTCAGCTGGTCAGTCAGCTGCAGAGGATGACCGTGGATGACCAGGCTATCCTGGGACAGGCAGCGTACCCAGACATGGGGGCGGAGGAGTCGCGGGTTACTACTTTTCAGAACTGGCCCACCGATTCCTCGGCCCAACCGGACGTTCTGGCAAGAGCTGGTTTCTTCTACACCGGTACGCCTACACACCTTCAACCAAGGTTGCGAACTCACACGCATCTGACGTGACACTCACGCTTTCTGACTCCCACGCTCACGCAAGAAATCCTACGGTAGATCTATATTATTCCATTATAAACCTAAAGTGAACTGCACTAAAAGCGTTTGGCTAGTTTGCAAACTATGCAGAGTATTTACAAGGTAATAAAGCACTTGCATAAGCCTACATGTAAATGCGTGTGCAGACTTGACTCGAATTGAAAATTTCACGCCAGCCAGCTGACCAAAGTTGGAAACCCAGTTCAACTGCTTGCACTGTCCAGATGCTACTTGAGTCATTTTTTTTTTCATTTTTGAGCACTGAACGTTTACGGATTTGGAGTTTTACAGTAATACAGGTGCCGGATCATGTGATTTAGTAGATAACATATAACAGTATGTCATGTCTGCATAGTTATAATACAGCAATATTATGGCGTTGCACTAGTATGGACAATAACGAGCAGTCATGGGGTTTGGGATGGAAAAAGCCTGCTATACCCACGCTTTGACCTTTTTATTCTCTCACAGAGAGAAATTATCATTTTTGTTCCGGTTGCCCAGTGTATCTTTGTATTGAGAGAGAGCCTAGTGAAATCCACATTATGACCGCTGTTAGCTTCATTATAATGGAAAAAATAAATGTTAATAGTGGTGCGAATTGTCGTAAAAGCTGTCGGAAATATTGTACACACAAGAAATAGATTGCAAAGAATTTTTTTTTCTAAAAACTCATTGCTTATGTTTACTTACAGGAATATGACAACCCCCCCCCCCCCCCCCCCCCCCGCCGTGTATTTAAATTTGGACCTTTGAGTACATCGGGAAAATAATTTGCTGGTTGCTTCCTGTAGGTGTTAGTGACTCATGTTGTGAGTGAAAGATGCGCACGCTGAAAACCATCAGGCAACTGTATCCCTCACAGGACACGGTGACAATGTGAAGTGCTTCTACTGTGATGGAGGCCTGAGGAACTGGGAGCCTGGGGACGATCCGTGGCAGGAGCACGCCAAGTGGTTTCCACGGTAACAGATACAGGCTTGCGCGTGTCACAGTGATGCTGACGCTGCTGGTCCTGGATCAGTGAAGCTGAGGCTCTTGCTCTCCGAATGGCCTCCTTTCGTTTGTAAATTTCTTATGTTCTCCCTCGTTATCATTTCTTATGCAATTGGCGCAAGTCTTAGGTTCAATAAATGCAATGAAATTGGTAGCGTGTCATAACCTAACAAGTCGACAAATAACTGAAAATGAAAGGTACATTCTCAAATTATGCAGGCTAAATCTATGGTCGAGTATTTTTTTAATAATATCTCTAGCAGTCACGTGGATTTTTAACGGTGTTTCTGTGGCATAACCCCCCCCCCCTCTCCCACCACCACCTTTAGATGCGAGTTTCTGCTTCAGGCTAGAGGACGCGAATACGTCAGCAGCGTACAAGAGTCATACTTCAGTATAAGTGAAACTCTGGTGAGAAGCCCATCCTATTGATCCTAAACCTATTGATAATGTGTAAAAATTCATATGTTCTTAAATAAAAGTGTTTTATTTTTTATCTCTCTAGAGTGCATCTCCGATATCTACTGCAAGAGACCTCAATTCCGGACATGGTGAGCAACTCATCTTATCTAGAACAACAAGGACAACAACTATAATACACTACTACTTAATAATTATTCTTTCTATCTATCTATCTATCTATCTATCTATCTATCTATCTATCTATCTATCTATCTATCACTGGCAGTATTTAGTAAATCCGTTTTAGTTTTGGATTCAAACTTGCTTATAAAAAACAAAATCCAGCTTAATTCATATCCAAAAGCTGCACGCTAAATACAAACATGGCTGCCTTAGTAAGGAGGCGAATGATTTAAAGCAGCCCTTTAATCATGCTGCAGGGAAACGGTGGCCACCGCGGTTTTTACAGTGCGGTTAAGATACCCCTAGTGCCGCTATACTCTGTTAGAGCCGCTTGCTAGTGGAGATGTAATTTACACGCACGCCGTGTGACGATGACGTAATCACGCCCCAGGGCTCTACGCTCCCATTTTGTTCAATTTGTCCGCCTTTCAGGCACTGAAATTCACCTCGGACAGGCCTGTTGGCAGGCGTGCTAGCACGGGAAAAGTAAGCCTGGCTGGTTCAAAGGTTGTACCTCTTTTTCCTCAAAGACTAACCACTTCGTGACACTGGGTCGTATCTGGACTGAGCTTTTACTTACTTAACAGACACATTTATCCAAAGTGACATATAATTGAGAAAGCCGGGTCAGACAGTCCCTGGAGTAATTGAGGTCAAAGCCCTTTGTTGCAAGGCACAGCGGTGAGACCATTTCACTGATGACAGAATTTGAACCAGCAACCTTCACGGCCCCAGTGAAAAGCACATCTTTGTGTCCTGCTCGGTTTTTGCACTACTTGATTAGTCACTGGATATTTTTCGGGATCATAAAACAGCACTGCTCTTATGGGCATAAACATTTTACTTGCTTGCATGTTGTTGAGAATAAAATGAGTGAAAGGTACCATTCACAGAATGAACTCAGTGTAGCCGTCCGTAATCTTTGGAGCAGTTCACAAAGGTGGTTTTTAATTCTGAAAGCCACAATGTAACTCAGAATTTGTATCAAAGTTGCATTAAACATCAAATGACACGTTATCATTTGATATTTGTAGTTGAGCATTTTTATTGCTTTCAAGTATTATTAATGATATTCTGCAGTATTTTTCTGAGCGTTAAGGTCTAGCTTCAGACTTGCCCACCTTTGTATGTTGTGTCCTCTGATTGGCAGATACACTGACCTATCAGGGTTCCTCTGCAGCCTTGATGACCCCAGTCATCCACACAGTGCTACAGATGGGGTTCGATGCCAATCTAGTGGAGAGTCTGGTTCAAACCAAGTATCTGCTGACAGGTACCTGCTACACCTCGGTGTCCGACCTGGTGGCAGATGTGCTGCAGGCAGAAGAGGATGGGAGGAGATCCCAGCAGGCCAGAGGTACATCCTGTCTGCCAGCATCGCAGATTTGCATGAGCATTGCAGTATGTAGCTTTGGAGAAATTGGACCTAATCATCACTTCCTCTGCTGAAATTAGTCACATGCAGCTCCGTGACCGTTGATCTTATTGGCTGCCTCATAAAACATCCCACCACTCAATTCCTGTTGTGGTGAAAATCATGCAATATTGCGTTTCATTCCTGCTTTGTACTAAGCCTCATTACCCCGAAGCATTTGCGCTAATTCTCTGGTGGCATCCCGTCCAGCATACGTAAGGTCAAACATGCTGAGATACTAACCACTGCGGTGAATTATTTTGATGTTTGACGCAAAGTGCACAAGTGCATGTGAGGAACCCAAGTGTGCAGGGATTTCTTGAATGCAATGGGACACACTTGATATCTGAAGAGGTAAATAAGAGAGATGCTACAGCTATCTTGTCATTTGTATGGCTCGTGTGGGGTGTCCTTCACTCTAGCCTAGGCTATGTAAACATTCGTTATACAGCTTTGCACACGTACACTGAAATGTTTTCAGACTCGTTGGGTTCTGTTAAGCTGGCAGACTTCCTCATGTTAGGTGTAAACATTAGTCTTTTACTGATGTGGTACATTGTTTTCTACATACTTAGCCAAAGACTGTTTCCATGAAGTAATTGCCAAAGTGTGGATAAAGTGCAAGTCAAGCGTGCTGCACTTGGCTTACCTGAGGATCGGGACACCCTTGAACACTTGTGCTAAGTGCACCAAGTGTGTACGTGTGGGCGAAGTAGGATACACAGTACAGAGTCTGTGTTTTAGTTCAGGCCAAAACTGCAGTATTAGAGGTCAGTGCTTTGCTCTATCACTGCATTCTGATGTTATTCCCTGTTTATATCTGGAACATGCATGTACAGTAAAATCCCGTTACAGTGGAGTCGCTTATAACGGAATATCGTCTATAACGGACGAGGTCCGCTGGTCCCGGCCGTGCGCCTTTGAGAACATGCAGAAAAAGCATCGGATATAGCTGACTCGCTTAATCGAAACAAAAAAGGAAACACAAGTGGATATTGTACGTGACTCTGGTATAAGTAAATCCACGGTCGGTGTCATCCGGACTAACTGTCAGAAGTGCAAGACGTCTTTGCAGTTTGAGAAATGACAGATTATTTTTCTTCCCAGTAATCTGCGTACCATACGACATGCTGCTTTAGAACATCTCTTAGTGTAGGGTATTAGAATGCCTCGTCATTTGATATGCGTTTGTTCACTACAGTAGTAAGAAAAGACGATGTGTGTGTGTGACATAAAATGATTTTCGCTGAGTCGCAATAGGTGAAATACGGTAAATTAAAGTTGTATCACTACCTTTCTGGGGTGTGGCATCAGTAAATGGTGTCCTGGGCAACTCTGGATATAACAGACTGTTTTGCCAGGTCTCTTGAAGTCCCATATAATTGGATTTTACTGGATTTGTCTTGGTTTTCCAGATCCTGGGGTGAATCAAGGACGTAGCGCTGGACGGGAGAGGATTCAGACCCAGGCCAGAGATAAAGGTTTGGAACCTTGAACCTTCTGTCACATGCAGCCACTTTTTAATAACTTGTGTGCCGTGATCAGACTGGGAATGGGAGTGTCAATGAGATCAAAGACTGGGGTTTTGACGCTTACTAGTACAAATTGATGCTTCAAAAACGTGCAACTCAAATATTTGTGACCTAGGAGAGGGAGTCAGTTTTTCCTGCTGGGATCCATTATATTGATGTAGCCTTTTTATAGAATAGAAAAGTGGAATCTTAAAAAAAACAAAACAATATTGGTGACATCACTACATGGAAGGAGGAGTGCTGTTGAGTTGAGTGTATCAGGTTGGAGGTGCAACTTTAAATTTCTCATAAAGTGCCCCCTTGTGGCTGCATGTTACCAGCAGCGGGGGAGCTGAGCGCCGAGGAGCAGCTGAGACAGCTGCAGGAGGAGCGCACCTGCAAGGTCTGCATGGACAAGCTGGTGTCTATGGTCTTCATACCCTGTGGACACCTTGTGGTCTGCACGGACTGCGCAGCCAGTCTGCGAAACTGCCCCATCTGCCGTGCCATCATCCGGGGCAGCGTCCGCGCATTTATGACCTGACGGGCCTTTCCAGGTATGACGTACTCCCCCCTCCACTCCAAGTCATCTTCTGAACCCTGACCCTAATGCCACATGTGGGCGCTTCTCAGGAAGGCAGTACCAGGGTCATCACCAGGTTAGTTGCTCGTGGGAGTTTTACTTGCACAAAAAAAAAAAATGTTTTGAGGGCAGACGGAAAAATGATTGGTTCAGAGAGAACCAATCAGATTGTAGAGGAGGTGGGACCAAGACTTCTGATTGGTTGGACCCATCACCTCTACTTTCTGATTGGTTCAGAGATAACCAATCATTTTTCCTTCTGTCCTCAGAACATTTTTTCCGTAAGCAAAAGTCCCATGAGCTATATGCACTACCTCTTTAACCTTCTTTGTAACTTTCTTTCTTAGTACTACCTTCGTATTTATCCCACATGCATTGTTAAGAGTGGTTACATGCTAATTTTGACAGAGATGACCTTAAATGTTAGTGGCTGCTTCACTGCATTAGAGAACATTCTAGGAATTCTTGCCTGAAATCATTAGTAAATGTCATTCTGCAGCCGGCCAGTTTCAGCTCACCCCCGACATTAATAAGAGATATAGAAATAGGCAGCCCATAATAACAGCGAGACCCATTTTCTCACTATCGGAAATCGCCTCACTCAGTAGGACACAGTACATATCAGCGGGAAAGGTGAGTCTGGGAAGGACTGAAATATGACTTTTCTTAACCAGGTGTTGGAACATTTCTGATGAAGAATGAACTCATGGCTAGAAAACAGGAGATGAATTTGAAGGGATTGTTCCACTAACTGGACGCCTGAGCTTCTGATGTGGATCGAACTGTCACATGTTGAGTTTGAGTGTTTCCAGGACACCAGAGAATTCCAGTCTTTCACTCCCCCCCCCCCCCCCCCAAGCATAACAGAAACTAAAATGACCTGCCTGATAATATAGACATTATTTTGTTGCTGAAATCCACATTATATTTATAAACATTACTAAAGTAAATGCACCAATTTATTTTAATTGATGATTTTTTTTGACTGCTAAGGGAAGGTCATTGTACATCAAGCAGGCAAACATGAGAACCCTTTTCAGATTAAAACTAAATGTACACCAGTAAATTAATGAAGACAATACTTTTCTCACTCGGGGATTAATTGACACGAATTTGCACAACACTATATACCCACTAACATCCATTAAACAGCTGAGAAGTATCAGGATTAAAAATGCTATTTTCTAGAAAACTTCTATTTACATTTTCAAACACTTACCATGTTTTTTTTGGGTCAGCGATGCAATGAAGGGCAGGTACAAAATGTCTTTGATTAAATTCACAGACAGTCATCAGTCTAAGATGTTAGACAAGGTAGGGCCCAGAGAAAGCTCAGAGGTAATTCTACAAGAAGGGAACAGGGGGATAATTACATGAATTCAGCAGCATATCGGCTTAAAGGTTCTTATATACCCAGTCAAAAGTGAAATTAGCCTCTTTAAAATACACCTTTCTGACAATTTGCCTACTTCAGTTTGAATGCAAGTAAAACATTTGATACTAAACAATTCAAATATATTTAATGATCAAAATGTAGCACTTGTAAATGATATTTAGAAACATATAATCTACAAAGGAGATGTGTGGGGGGCAAATGCTTGCTCATCATTTTACACCGTATTTATATTTCTAAGCCTGCAAATAAGTGATGATATTCGAGTCATGATTTTGATCACTTCAAAATATTTAAAGTAGGCCTATGTTCTACAAATTCACTTTAAAGAATTAAGACTTAATTCTATGTGGTATATTAATATAACGGTTTTTCCAAAATAATTTGGCTTCTTTTTTCAAATTAATTACAAATACACATTAAATTGCCATCGTAAAACGCTCTAAGGGGCTTGTCGGGCGGGGTCACAGTGCAGGATGGAACATTTAATGACAAGCTAAGTCGGACGCTTTACAAAGACACTTCAATTGTTTAGTGCGAAACGGCATTTCGAAGCACCGTTCGCACCTCTTAAAGAAAAGGCTTTTAAAATACAAAGAAATTAACATGCTTATTTTACATAAGACAAAAGGGAAAAGAAATGTATAAGGCGGCAGTTTTGTAGACAGTCACCACTAGGGGGCAGTTGTGGTTCGTTATAACATGCCATGAAGTGCCTGACCTATTCGTATGGAATTAAAAAAAAGCTCTCGTTTGGTCTCTGTTATACAGCTTCACTAATTTGAGATCAGCGATATTGATACGCGCTGTCACCTAGAACTGATTTTCTTTTAAACAGAAATCAGTTCTTTACTGAAGCATTTATCTCAGTTCAACTGCACCAATAACCACATCATATACAAAGCTACCGCCAGCTATTGTTAAAAAACGCACACCCTAAAATGACATATTGCATTGATCAGTCCACCCCAAACACCTCCCTCCCATACACACAGTATCCCTTTATCATGACCTTTTCTTCTCGCGAGAAATTCTTTTTTAATTGTAAAAAAAGTACGAAACGCAAAGAAAAATACCCAGACAAAATACTGCCGTCAACACGGAATTTCTCAAAAATGAAAATACAATGTGGCAGCTGACACAAATAAGATGTTCTCAGATGTTAAATGGAAAAGATAGAAGAGGGAGCGATTTCATAAACCTTACAGTGCACGGTAATCGCGAATGCTTTAGGTGTGAACGCCAGGGAAGCGGCTGCTTTGTGTGACAGTAATTCTATTTTGACAGCAGCCCTTTATTGCGGAACTGTTTTACTGTCTATTGTATTCTTATTTCCCCTCTGGGCTAGGTATGTGTGCGCGGTGGTTTGAGGCACCGTCAACAATATATCTGAACACAGTTATCTGACATAAAACAGACTCATATCTCAGCCAGACAAATACCCGTTATTTACATCTGCAGATCGGACAAAACAGGATGCACACAGAGACCGCGGCAACGGTGCCTCGGACTACGGCTGGCTTTCTTTTTCGTCCGATTTGAACCACAACTTTTAGCTATTTTTTTAAATCACGCTGCATCTGCCACCATCTAAGGCTCCGTCATCTTTTTAGACAGCTGGACTGAACTTGGAAGTCGAGTCTTTGTAAGCGGTACTCTAGCAGTATTAATAAGCACTGATTGAACGCGTCTAAACAGGCCTTCGGTCTTCTCCGCTGATGTTCCGATACACAGTCCTCTTCCTCCCTTTCGAATCCACTTTGCCACCCCCTCACCAGTGATTCTATGGCCGTCCTGGAGCGGTCAAACTGCTCCTATTTACGTAGACCTGGAAATGGAACGGAAAGACCATTATTTCTGTGACTGGTGGCGCTGCACGGCGCAAAACTGCAGATGCATGGGAATCACTAAGTATCGCGCCGTTGCACATTAAAAACCATGTCCCACAATGTTTACCCCAGGGAAAACAAACACTCTTTTTCTTTTAGGTAACATTTATGAACTGCTGGAAAAGCACATAATTAAAATAATTTCTGCACACTATGGGAAAATCAATGTAACATGTTTTCTCAGTTTTTTTTAAAGCTTTTTTTTTTTTTAAATACAGAGATAAGAAAATCTTTAACACAGTCTTTTGTTTTTGTACAAAAAGGCCAGGATGTTCTAAAGAACCACAGATGGTCCTAATTAATTATTGTAATAAATAACCATTTTTGCATAAAAGACTTAGTTACACGAAACAGCATATTAACGGTGAGACTGAATTAAACTAAACCTTTTGGGGATACAGGACAGGCGTGTAAACCATGCATACGCATCGTTTAGAGGTTCACGGCCACGTGGTGTTATTTGTACTAGCAAACTGCGCCCCTATCTCAACATTATGAAAGCATATAACTTGTAATTGCGGGTGAGGCAACCTTTTAATTATTTAGACAACTGCGGGAACACAAGATACTCATTTCCGGCAGGCATAATCAAAGACGGCCAACGCTTGCAGTTTTATTTTTCTCTTAATATTATCCACGGGGAACCACACCCGACGCCTGTCATTCATAGCTGTATCGCCTTGGCAGCTCGGCACCACTCCACCCTCTACTGGGGGTGAGGAAAGCAAGCTAGGGGTCCGTTTGTTCCAGCTAAAATTCTAGATTTAATTTGAGTGAGACAATGAAATCTCCAAAACACCATGAAACACAAACACAAACACACACACACACACACACACACACACACACACACACACACACACACACACACACACACACACACACACACACACACACACACACACACACTGGCACGCGCGTGGGTACTTACAGGTACGTGGGCTTTAGCAGGACATGAGACGGTTTCTCATTGACATGGTAGAGGGGAAAGGGGTCAAAGCCACCGATAAAATCAACTGGAACCAAAACAAATTTCAAATGGGGGGAGAAAAAAAAATTAAAAACCAAAATGAGCGTAACTGAAGACAAAAATGATGATTCACAACGACCAGCATAATAACCATACAAGAACTGGGGGAGAAAAAAAATAAAGTTTACCGTGTGAGATGTTTTTGGGACAGGGAGGTGAAGAGTTGAGACAGCTGTTTAAAATGTGCATTTTTAATGAAGTGCTCAGTTTACCAAGTGCGTAATGCTGTTTATGTTGCAGAAAGCGGAAAATAGGTGTAATTGTACATCTGTTATTTGCGGAAATGAAAAACAATTTTCCAATGTCCTGGTTGTTTTGTTCTGTGTGTGTATGCAGAGGATCGATAGCTGAAACGAAGACAGGTCCCTCATTAACGCAGTGGATGACGTAACACCCCCTCCCCGTTTCCTTCACGTAGTGAGCGAGTATAAACCTGTTATTCTGAAGAGACGCCTGGGAACCACAAACTCAGCTGAATACAGCGGAGACATACTGCTCGTCACAAATTAACAGGCGGACCATGCTCTCTTCCGCTGTGCTATTTTCTCCCCCAGACGGTGGTGTTTAATCACTTCGTGGACGTTCAGGAATACTGTCAAATCAACACCATTCCCATTAACAGCGCCGATTCAGCAGGGATCGGTACGAAAAACACACAGGTTTATTTCTGGGATCTGCGTTTTTTTTTTTGCCGTAAGACACGCCGCTGCCTGCCTGCTACCTGACCTCGAAGACGTGCATTCAGTATCGTTAGGGTTCACCCGAGATGCTCCAGTATAGCAGATGAATCATTATTATTGCTCACTGAGGTACCGAAGCCCCCTTTCAGCACAGTGAGTCACTCCTGATTTCAGATATGCTTTAAGTGAGGCTTTTCTGGCTTACGGTTTGAAAACACCACACCAGACCGACCAGTTACTTTGTGTTTGTTGTGGGGATGTACTAGAAAACAGACCTCTACTTAAGTGGTGTCCAGAGGTTTCCCCACAACGTGACCCAACACAAGTTACGGACGGTTGTACAATTACGGTGACTGGTCATTAGGGGGCGCCTCTATAAAATGTGCTGAAACGTGCACGTTCAAATCACATCTATACTCAATCGGTTTTCCATCCTTTACCTGGAGACACATTTGTGTTCCCTCCAGTCTGGGATAAAAACCTGGAGTGATGCCTGTATACCCTAACACTGAAGATTCCCAATTAATATCTTTTACAGAAGTGCTCAGTCTCGCTCACCCCGTACAGTCTGGAATCCAAGCGATCCGATCAAACTGCAGCAGTCATACCGTGTGAAGACTTCGGGATTAAGGGGCTCTTAAGAAGACTGGATCCTAATGAGGCAGCAAATGTAGTTCATCTCATTACTACCTATAGTTGTCATTAACGATAACGAGGGAAGGATGGATTCAGGTGAACATGAAAAGCAAAATCAGCCGGTTAACCCCCTTCTCTTTGCCCAGGAAAGACACGAAACTAATTAATCCCTTTCATTTGGCAGCAGATTATGTTTAGAGCTCCAGTAGAGAGTTTAATGTGGCTTTTCTGATGAAAACCAAACACGGCAAGTCCGACTTGAACCCAAACCTGACAAACACAGAAAGCGCTGTTACGCAATCAGGTGAACGAAGGGACATTAGTTTGAAATACGCAACGGACCCAGGAATGCTTTTTTCCCGATGTGTTTAACGTCTCTGCTTTTAATTTTTAATACCTTCCTTTAATAATTTGTACAGAGCAAGATACAGATTTAAAATGCCGGGTGTTTCCTCCCCCTGCAGGCTCAGTGCAGCTCAAGGGGGTACACGGTGGTGCTGGATCAAAGGGATCTGGCAGCTTTTAAGAAGCGTCTTCGAGGAACCGCCGGGGGGGTCGTGCTGTTCGCGGCGCCGGCTTTCAGTCCACGTTTCCACGTCTCTTTTGATTCCCAACACTCGCTCTCGCAAAGCGTATTAGGCATGAAGCGGATACCTGTTTAACCGGGCTAATTGGACAGGGCGGTTTAAAGCGGGGGAACCGGCTGCCCTCGCAGGTGGGGTCGCCGGAGCGATCGGACACCGTCCTTGCCCGGAGAAGCGC
The DNA here is from genome assembly GCF_023856365.1 of Brienomyrus brachyistius. Lineage (NCBI taxonomy): Eukaryota > Metazoa > Chordata > Actinopteri > Osteoglossiformes > Mormyridae > Brienomyrus > Brienomyrus brachyistius. The sequence goes on along the minus strand of NC_064550.1, from coordinate 22,777,320 downwards.
TAAAGCCACGGCTTCGGACGCGCGGAGCCCCAGTACCCACCTCTGAAGAAATCCACTATGTGACCATCAAGCCGTAAAATGGGAGATTACATGACGATATCAAGCTCATTCGAGCGGAACAGCTTCCATTAAACCATCAAAGAGGCTGTGTGTAATTATGATTAAAACAGTGCCCAAACTATTAACAGGACTCTGCAATTATCATTCTACATTGTTATACGTTCATAGGTACAATTAACTATTAAATCTTTAAATAAAAATGAATGTGCGGCTCTCTTGCTGTACGTAGTTTTATATCGATACAGAAATGTAAGCTTCTCCTGTGAGTCACAGACAAACACAGGATTCTGTCTCCCGATATTTCAGTCGGAAAAGCCCCCCGAGTCCCTTAACTGAATATGGATCTGGATCAAATGCATGTCGTTTGTTTATCAACCGGACTTAACGTGGGAATTTGAACTAATGTAACAGGACATATCAGCGTCAGTTCCAGCGTAGTTCCCGGGGAATGTCTGAGGGTCTAGGTAGGTGCTGGGTAGCGACGCTTATTAAATTTCCAGCCTTCAAACCGCACATTATAAAATACCGCCGATTCATCTGCGAAATCTCATACGGCCGAGGTACCACGAAGGCATCGTTTTTTTTTCTTTTTGTCTTTGTTACTCGGGAGCGTTTAATATGCGCGAAAATGTGATTTGACACTGTGCCATTAGGCCCGCTGTCAAATGAGAAATCACGGTCGGAAATGCAGATCGTTGCAGTTAAATTATGAAAAACTAATTATTGTTCTATTTTCCCAGGTACCTATGAATTATTCCAGAGAATGAGTAAGAAATCAATCATGAATAGTGTAAAAAAAACAGAAACACGTTATTAAAAAAAGTACATAATATGGACAACGGAAGACTGACTCTTGTATGGATGTCTTATAAAAGAGGGGAACAGGAGACAGCTGGAAGGATTTATTTCAGACATATGGGGTGTATGCAGCGTGAAAATGAGGGGGGGGGGGGGTGGCATGTGACAGGGGCTCTGAGGGCAGGGTGGGGAAATCCAGGGTGTATGGAATGTGGACACATGGCTGTCCTGGAGGGGTTATGTAAAGGGTTTATTTGGGGTCTCATTAATGAAAGCCCCCCCCACCCCACCCAATGCTCTCCAACACTACCCATACTCACAGCTGTCCTCTTCCTCAGTGAAGGCGCTGACCACGTAGCAGGCGTACACAAATCCCAGGAGCTGGGGAGGCAAAGCCAGACAAAAGCCAAGTGAGGATAGCAAGGGGGGGGGTCTGCTTCATGTACACCCACCCCCCCATCTGCTTTGTACGCTACACAGGAGACAAACTACAATTGAGAGCACAGCTGACTTGGGTCCAGTGACACCCACAGTGCGGGTTCGAAGAAGGGGTTCCCGATCACTTTCAACCCAAAGTCAGGGACGTGAAAGCTGGCGATGTGGAACATTCTACATCTGCACATGCTTTCATAGCTGCCCATCGAGGGGTGTTCATATCAGTAAAAATAACACACCGAAGTACCCAAAAATCAAGGGAGACTCCCCCCCCCCGTCAATCACAGAACTTGGGCGTGGAGGCAAAAAATGTGCCAATATTTTGGTTTTAAGAGGGAAAAAAAACACTGGAAAGCTACAGGCAGAAGTGAAGAGAGGCAGCAGTAAAGCATAAAAACATGGAGAACCGTGAAGACGAGATCAGGGGCTCTTCAACCAATACTAGCAGGGAAACACCAAACCCATCGCACAGAAGGGAGGATCACCCATCCTCTAGTACAGGACGACTGCAGCCTGCCCGCTAAAAAAGCCGTGACAAGCTGCGTAAACTTACCTTCGCCTCTCAAGTCAGTGCTACCTACTTGTGGCGCAGCACACGATACTGCAAGCCGCATATACAAACATCGGGTGTGATAGCCTGCAGCATTTTAGGTGAAGCATAGCGACGTGAAGCTAATGCAGAAAAGGTTTGGCCAGCTTGCCGCCTCGCCCCGCTAAGCCCACCAAACACATTTGCCGCGTTTTGCACCAATTAAGGTGTCATTGCATGAAATTTCAGCTCGATTGACCTTGCATGTCATTCTGAATATGGCTGAATGGGCGTTTTGTTTCTGTGCGCAGGTGAGCGGGGCAGTGGTGGGTAACTGAGGGGTCTTACCACAAGTTGACCTGCTCGGTTTAGCACGACGGGAACTAAAAAAGTCACAGGATTAAACTGGTCAGTGACCCATGGGTTTGAGAAAACAGGGACACCAAACATCTTTGGTGGCAGTGGAGGGCTAATGGTCGGGGATGTGCTTTTGTAATCGAAAGGCTGCTGGTTCGAATCCCCGTCCAGCAAAGGACCGCTTGTGTACCCTGAACAAGGCCACGCCCCCACACACTGCTCCCCGGGCACTGAATTAGCTGCCCCCCTGCTATGTCATAATGTCACATACAGGTTAAATGCAGAGGACATATTTCTTTGTTGTGTGCTGTGGTGCATCAACAATACCAACTAATCACTTTTCCCCTCATCTTCAGAGAAATACGACTTCACAAAAAAAAAAAAAAACGACAAAGGCCATCATTCACACTTTAAGCAACAACAGGCAGGAAAGAATTACCTTCACAAAGTGTACCGACTTTCTACCACCTCAGTTTTAGGATTTAATCCAACGCACATATGTGACCTCGGTGTGTGCTGAACTCGCGTGACCTCCGTGGGTCAGCCGCTGAGGTCGTCAAGTGCATCACGAAACACGAATTGATTTCAGAACCCCTCATTTCGGACGTGAAGGCGGCCGACGTCAGACCTCTAGGCCAGACGGACATCACTCTGGTCCATCTCAAACCCGCGGTAAATATCACAAAGTCTTCTGATCAGTGGCACGGACCAATGTCATACAGTTTCCCTGAAAGGTTCCCTCTTCAAGCAAAAGAAGGAAAACTGCCTCGAGGCAGTAAACAGCACTGCACTCACTTCAGTTAAGCCAATTTTCAGAGATGAGTAATATGTCTTGCATTCAAACTCAGAAGCTCAATTCACTGTAGTCTTTTCTTTTATTATTTGACTCATTAATCAACACCGTATGTTGGATGGACATGGACAGACGGACAGGAGATTAGCGGCTAATCCTACCCTAATCGCCCAAGTATCTGTGAATAAAGGGCCAACAGACAGAAAGGACCAACAGAGAGGGTGTTGAATTTCTCTAGGATTACTGGGTCCTAGGGCTACATGCTGGCTACCTTCTGCCCTGGTTGGTGGCAGTATGGAGGGACAATGATGAGCCCCCACCCTCCACCCCCGAGAAGTGTAACATCGCCCGTTCGTGTGCCACACTTATTCAGTTCTTTACCAGTTAACCCACACAAAACCACCAGACAGGCAGCTATGGCCTTTGTCTAGGTTGCAGCTGGGAGAACACTGGTAGGGGGGTAGTTTTGGGGGCTTCTGTGACCCCCCCCCACCTCAAAGAACGGACAGTCCTAGGAATCAATCACAGCAGAACCTGCGCCAAAGTATAGAAATGACAAGAGAGTACGGTGTTATATCGCCGCTTGGATCTGATGATGCATGTAAGTGAATAAATGTGTTTGCTGGAGGGAGGTATTTACATGTGGGAGAGTGTTTACAAAGATCCCAGTTTCTCTTGTTTATCGCAGGCTTGGAACGTGATTAATTGCTCCCTGATGAAAACTCAGGCACAGAGAGGTACATTTTTTTCCCTTTTAAGGATAATAGATAGAAGATCGCCAGACATCACTGTCAATATCGGGAAAGAAACTGAATGAAACGACAGAATATGCGACTAAACTAGATAAAAAATTAAATCCCGCACGTCCTTCAGGAAAGTCAAAATAAAAAACCATACAGATAACACACGACTTGAGGAGGAAATACATAACGCAGACAAACTTCTGGAGGCGTGCGTCATCATTGTCAGCTCGCTGCATCATCCAGGGCGGCCATTAACGAGCTGGGTGGACGGGCCGAGCAGATGGGCAGGAATAAATGCGGGAGCCGTTACACGTGCAGGTGGGACGGCGAGCGCGAGTTGCACTCGCGAGCTGGCAGGTTAACGTCCCCGCGGCGTCAGGGATGAGATCAGCGCCGCGTAATGAGCGCCGTAAAAGCTGTCCTCGCTCGGGCACCAGGACACCGGCTGGCAGCGCACAGCTTGCGGGGACCCACCCGTATCAGGACACAGCAGGCGGCGAAGAAAATAACCACAACAGATGCTTACTATTACTCGCATTATAATTACTATAACAGCAGCAGCCGGGAAACCGGCAATTCTTGCAAGCGCAAGGAACTGAAAGCACAGAACGTGCGAAATAAATTCTAAACAATAAACTATTCATTGTAATAATAATAATCGTGCTTTCCAGAAGCATAAATGACTAAAGGCACTAAAAAGCGCCACAGAAAGGCCCTCCACCCACATCCCCTGTGAAGGCTTCCCTCCCTACTAAAATCCGAATTACATCATTTTGCATTTAATACGCTTGGTAACGACACGCCGGCAGCAAACTCGCCGCGAGGGGCGAAGTCACTGCAGCCGCTCGCGCACGTCCTGACAGCCAGCGCCACCACTGCCCCAGGCTGCCCAACACGACACGCGCAGGACGATGCGTGCTTAGGATCAAGGGCAAAAGTACAATTACCTATTAAATACAGCTTTAATATGGGATAGGGTCAACCGCACCAAACTAAATCATCAATAAATACAAGCCTTTAGAATAATATCCAAAGATTATATAGCAGTGTCTGTAAAAACCCGGAAGGATACAAAGCTCCCAAGAGTATCGGGAGGTAGTTTGGGCTGACATTAAATTAAAGATGAAGGTGACTTGCAGATGTGCTGCCCAAGAAATGAGGTTTACCTGCATCATTCATCTATTTGCTGAGGACGTTTGAGCAAACACAAGAGAATACTGCAGTTGTGAATGAATAGTGTTCCTCAGAAGCTGTGACAGGACAGAGTCAGAGACAGGACAGCAGTCAGCTCTAAAAATTAGCCAATCAGTAATAGGGTGGGGGGAGGGCATTGCAAAGATGCCAAACAAGCCAATGGAGCGGACTCATTTGTCAGGCAGTTTAACATCCTGGTTACCTGTAAAACCAGGCCGTTTGCCTCAGGGTTGCCAGGTACTAGCTAAACCTTTCCCCCCTCTGTCCTTCAGTACAGTAAAGTTACACTTAATCCATACTACATTAATATTCACTCCAATAATGCATATGAATAGACTAGCCAATGGCACTGGACGTAAATAGTGCCCTGCTCTGGGGAGAGGCCTCCAAGGCAGCAGGGGGCAGTATGCTCCAGCTCTGAAACACCTCAGAGCTCAGGGTCCGAGTCTGTATCCAAAGCCAGTGCAAACGAGGGGGGGCGTGTCCCACACCACACCCTCATGACACTTCAGGGGGGGCTTCCATAACCAGTGTCGTGGGTGGGCAGTGAAGAGCACCCCTCTGTAGCCCAAAACCAGATCAAAATGACTGGACAGGCACTTAAAGGCTCATCATCGAACCAGAGGAATGAAAAATACCATACAAGTGCCAGATTTAAAAACTTCTCAGGCACCGTACTTAACATGATATATGGCAAATTCTAGAAAAAAAACCACATAAGATCTGAAAAGGGGGAATGTGTGCCTGGTCGCCATGCCGACGGGGTGGTACAATTCTGAGGGGTGGTACAATGTTTTCTTTTTTCAGCAATATCTTATCAGCTGTATTCATTCATCAGGGCAGGGGGGGGTGGGGGGCAGACATCATCCGAGTGGCAGGCTGATCAATGTGGGAGGCTGCGACCCCTGTACTCGGAAGAGGAGCGAGACAAAGGGAGAGGGGAAAGATGGAGCGATGTGGAGGTGATCATGTGATGGGGGGGGGGGTGGGGGTGCAGGTGCCCCCCGTCGCGTGTCCTTTGAGGCAGTAATTGAGTAATAAAACGTCACGGGAAGCAGATGGTGTGCTCTGAAAATGCACGCTTCGCGGGCATGTAGCTCAATCAGCCGTCGCTGAGGAAACGGAAGTCCCCGGGGAGGGGGGCCCAAACCACGGCAGAGGGGACAAAAACCGGGTGCTTCCCCCAGCGCAGATTCCAGGTCTCTGCATCGGGTTCGAAATCCCAGCCTTTTGGTCCAGTTTTAACTTTCCTGTAATGATCCACAAAAAGTTGGAGAGAGCGATCCGGTCTGGGGGGGGGTGGGAGTTCACTGGCCATCGTTAATGTCCTGGGGAATGTTCCGGACTCCGTCCCCCCCCCCCATCACCAACGCCCCCCAGTGGCCGCAGCATGAGGCTCTGAGAGGCTGTGACTTGTAAACGGGATCCATTCACCCCTGGTTTTCTGACTTTCATTCAAATACAGTAACTCAGTGAGCCTGTGGGGGTGGCGGGGTGATGAATGGGCCATCTCCATTACCGCCATCCAAACACGCTCCCCCCCCCCGGCACAAAAGCAGCCTCTTTCATGGAGAGGGGACACAAAATCCTCCTTTTGGCTTCTTGAGCATTTTGCTCTAAGCAAAAAAAAAAAGTTTTAATGGGCTTAGTCATAGCGGAGACCCCCCCCCCCCCCTTCCCCACCAAAAAAACACTCCTTTCTAAAAGAAAAATGCTAAATGGAGGGAAAAAAAACCCACACTTCTATTCTGATAGTGTCTTTTTTTGTGTCCGTTCAGAGAGGTTCCCACAGTGATGGTGAGAATGCTGGCGGACAGCGCCACTGAGAAGCTGGGAGGGGTGTTTAAGGAAATACACGAGGCCAGGGGGTTAGAATGGTGTGTTCCGCCGCTGGTGGGGACTAACTGGATTAACGACCTGGTGACTAATCCGCCCAGTAACACAGAGGCATGCAAAGACACGAACGCGGAGCCGAATGAGGCCATACTGCACATTAAACCCCTCCTGACCCCCCCACACACACACCAACACCAGGGGCAACTTGGAGATAAGACTCACTCACTTAAGGGGGCGTCACAGGGAAATTAACATTTACGATGCCTGACAGCGCTTGCGGTTCGGTGCGAGACTTGCACTCACCTCCTCTGCGGGCTTTTACGTCTGGAGCGACGTCAGTAAAGTCAAGATACAACACGCTTATAATGGGAGAAACACAATTACAGGTGGGGGGGGGGGGGGACTGACCTCATTCACAATCCGCTCCAAGAGACGGCAGCTGCATAATTGACCCCCTCCATCAATTAAATAAACCAGGGACCCGCTTGTTTACATGGGGCTCTGATTCCACCCCCACCCCCCTATAATCTCAGAAATCCTGTTGGGTTCCAGGCAATGCATGTGGAAAAGAAAAAAAACGCCCATAAAAGGTTTATTAAATCTCACGATCTCACATTTATACAATAATCCCCTAAGCTAGCGTGAGCTACACCAGTAAGTGAGTGAGTGGATATTAATTCAGCTCATTTCTGCTGGGTTAATTATCACGGCTGGTCCCCTTAACCTGCTGGTCTTTCTTGCTCAGCTTCGGGCTGAAGCACGTTAGTGTTCCTGGCTGAGGAGTAACCTCACGACTCTGTGGTGCGGCGCGAGTAACCTCACGACTCTGTGGTGCGGCGTGAGTAACCTCACGACTCTGTGGTGCGGCGTGAGTAACCTCACGACTCTGTGGCGCGGCGTGAGTAACCTCACGACTCTGTGGTGCGGCGTGAGTAACCTCACGACTCTGTGGTGCGGCGCGAGTAACCTCACGACTCTGTGGTGCGGCGTGAGTAACCTCACGACTCTGTGGTGCGGCGCGAGTAACCTCACGACTCTGTGGTGTCCCCGAGAGAGCCGTCGCTGTCAAAGCCGTGATGCTGAAATGCTCGCCACGCGGGGCGTAATTGGGACGGGATCGATGCGGTTAATGCGCGTGTCGGCATGTGTGCCAGGTCGCCATGCCGACGGGCTCGCAGATTCCCCATTCCCAGCGGCGGCACTCACCGCGACGAGGATCTGGAAGGCACTGTGCAGGACCTCGATGTACTGGAACTCCAACAGACAGCCCATGACGGAGATGTAGGCCTGGCTGTCTGGACCGCGCACGCTGGCAGCTGGCATCTCCTTCCGCAACGCAGCCCGGCCCGTGCTCGCTCCACCACGAGTGATGCGCCGAGATGTTGAAGGTCAGGAGGTCGCTCTCCTGCAACAACAGCCCGAGGACTGGTGTCAGAAATCATATGCCGGCTACAAGGCTCCTAGCAGGCGTGGGCGCGTAGGCAGATCAACGTTTACACCCAGATGATCAGAAAGCCAGATTGCCGCTAAGACTTTTAACGTTCAGAAGGAGAGCAAAGCCATCATGGCCAGAGTTTGGGGGTGGGGAGGTAATACGGGGTTTGGGGTGGGAGGGGTGCGCTCACTGCAAGATCCCTGGGGCAGGCATATAGGTAAAAGGTCTCCAACGCTGAGTCATACTGAAGGCTACGATTTACTCTGGCATAACAACCCCCCCCCCCCAGGAGCTGGGCCTTCTTGCAGCTGCGGGCTCTTCCAAGCCAGTGCAGCCACAGGCAGTGGGGTCAGTGACGGCACTGGAGTCACAGTCATTTGGTCCTGAGGGCTGGAGCGTGGCTGCAGTGGGGCATTAGCTGATGGTCAGACCCGAGAGCTTCCCCAGCAGGCTTCAGCGGTGCTGGGCTGAGAAGCACGTCCACTCAAGGTGAGGAGCTTCTGCAAAACCGTCTGGAGGGCTGCACAGGGGTCTCAGAGCACCGGCCAGACGAACAAAGACCGTCTGACCAGACAGCGAGCAGATACCGCGTGGAAGGAGAACCGGAAGAGCAGGAGAGCGAGCGAGAGAGCGAGAGAGCTAGATGAGAGAGAGAAGCAGAAGAACATCCCCAAAGATCTTAGAGGACTTTTCATGGATGATTTGAAAATTCAGCCTTTACCAGAGGGATTCTGACTGGGAGGTTGTGAGAACCCCCCCCCCCCCCCACCGCCAGCTCAGTAATAATTGGACATAACAGGTACAGCTGGCATGGACTGGGTGGTGTTAACCCAACAGATGGAGATGGTTTGGATTCAGATGAGTGCACATGGCTGGTGGGAGGAGTCAGCGAGGAAGACGAGGAGGAAGACGAGGAGGACGGTTGCCCAACAATGCTGACGGATAGATTGAAGCTTCGGTTTTCAGATGTTAACATTCTGTCACGTTGAAGGATTTGACAGGTACTTCATTATGCTGCTGGAGAAAACCCGCCCAAGCTCCAGGAGTGATGGATGCGGTGGGCAGGGCGGGGCTGGGGGGGGGGGGGGTGAGTCAGATGCAGGCAGAGACGAGTCACCGGAGTATCACAGGATGTGGGGCAGGGGGAGGGTGGATGTCACCGGATAACCTTGCAAGGGGAACCGCAACGATCTCGTATACCCGGGGGAGGTACGGTTACTTGGCCGGCATTATGAGCCGTGGATAGGTTTAAGCCCCCCCCAAAGCACTGATTGGCTGCGTCCCCGCATGGCGACCTGGAGCGAGCTGGCGAATGCTGACCTCTGCAATTAAACAACAGGGCAGCGAGAAAATCACAAACGTGCCCCTCCAAACACGGACCGACCGGGAGGACTGAGCTCAGTTTTGGTTATTATGAGCAAGAGGGAGTGGATATGTGTACACACCTTATTTATAGGTAGGTGAAAACGATCCCATAAACCTCACACACCACAGAGATTTGCAAAGCCAAGGAAAACAGGGTAGATTGTACCCCTTTAAAATTTGACCTTGGAGGCAAGAGCCAAGTGAAAAGAGGAGCAAAGGAGGGACCAGAGGTGGCACTGAAGACGGAGGACAATCAGGAAGCCGAGCAACACGATGGCATTTATGATTTGCCGACGACATGTAATGCACATGCTGTTCTTTGGGGAAGGAACTTTTAATTTTCGTTTTAGAAACACTTAGAAAGTTGCTCTCGGATAGGTAATTAATAAACTTTTTTTCCTCAAAAGAGCAGGTAGCCTACAGAGAAATGAAAAAAAACCTTCCTTATGAAAGGAAAAACTCATCGACATGCAGATGATGTCAGGCGCTCGCTGATATCCGCCATTAAGTGCACTCTGAGAGATCTCCACACGGCGGGAGAAAAGGCTGCGAATCTCACATCCCCTCAATCATCTGCTAGTGCCATCGCTCTGACAGGGATGTGAATCTGACGAAACGCTTTAAATGAAAATAAAAAGGCACGATTTATACCTGACAGCGAGTGGCTGTGCTCGTGTAAAGATTCCCACTAACTGCAGCAGCACACTGCAGGGGGGATGCTGGAGGTATTTGGTAGGATGTATTCAGCCCCTTATCAGTACCTCTCTCAAAAAAAAAAAAACACACAAAGGAAGATCATGGTTAGTCCATAATTCATGCGTTGCTGATATAGTCCTTGGCCTTGATTGTAATTATGAAGACCACATCGACCATGTAATCCCACACTGGGGGTGGAGGAGAATCTCAAGGCCAGAACCCGGCGAGTTCTTCCTCACCTTGAGACATGGCGCCGTAAGGAATGTCCTGCCAGCCATTTTTCCATTGAACGGCCACGGTTTTGCAAGTCGGGAGCCTGTTATTTTGCCGGCGTCCGCACGGCAGAGGAATCCGCCAGCTGAGATACAAGCTTCATCTCAACACGCAGCCAAATGTTTTGTTTCTTAAAAAACTCCCGTCCCCCATACAGCTGAAGTGAAAGTCAAAGGGGCCTGGGGCACACCCCCAGCTAATCATATGCCCCTGGGGGAGCTGTTCAGGCAAACCCATGATCCTCAGAGCGATCTGACAGGAGAAACCCATGGATCTGAACTTCACGCTAGGAGCACAGGGGATGAAGGCGGTGTGGGGTGAACCGGGTATATGGGGACGCGACCCCCAAAGTTACTGGGGGGGGGGGGGGGAGCAGGGCTGCCTTTCCCACAAGCAGGTCCAGCCAGATAAACACCAGAATCACGTGTTTCCAGCCCCTGAACCAGATCGGTTAGCGAGTTCCACTGCATTGGTGGCTTCCAGATCAGAACAGAACAGTGATGTTTATGGGGCCACTGACCCCATCTTGCTCTCCATAAGACACAGATACAAGCTTGGGGGGGGGACAGCACAGGGTCGGCCAGCATCTAGTACCCTTGGAGCTGGGGGTTAAAGGTTTCGATCAAGGGCCCAGTGGTAGCATCACTCTGTCAACCACAGGATTGGAACCAACGACCTTCTGATCATGAGCACACAAGCTTAACACACACAGCCACTGAACACACAGTGGCCCTTAAAAATGTCCTTAATTTCAAAACAGATTTGCTTACCTTGGAAAGACCTCCCACGTCCAGGTAGAAGCAGATGATGAAGACATTCCACGCCACCCAGAGGGCGGTCCAGACAGCATACTGTCAGAAAATGGGGGGGTGAGGTGAGTGGAATGCAGATAATTACGCTAATCAGTCAATACCGGGAACAGCATGTAATGCAAAAGACTTTCAGCTCATGACCTGAAGGCGGAAGGTTCGAGTTCCCACAAGAACGTTGATGTAGTGTCCCAGAGCTGGGAAACTAACACACAGGGCCCGGATAAACCATAAGTCTGCTACAGTGCCCCCTTCAGGAGCAAAAAGTACACAAATATCTGAATAAATAGCTAACAAGCACCTGGGCTGTGAGGGTTACCCTAAGGGACACACCCAGGCTCACCTGCAGGGGGCAACAGTGTTTAGGGAAATTCTTATGAGATAAACACACAACACAATTAGCATCATCACACACCGCACAATTAATCCGAGGATGTGTTAATTACCTCCCTAATCTGCCATCTTTCATTCCTTTCATTATTTCACTGTACACTGAACCACCAGCAAAAACAGCAACTTCTGTTTTATCGGAAGACAATTTTAACCAACCCAAACCTGCATGGTCCCAGTCATTTACATAAAAAAAATACAGAAAGCTTTGTTTAAAAAAATGGGGGGGGGGGTTCTTTAAAGTGCAAATTAGAAGAGCCGAGTGCCTTTTAAGCCAGCGGTTGTCGTCTTTGGTTAGCTGGCTCACGCGGCTCGTTACTGGGAAGGAAAATCAACGTTCGGACCGTCATTACTGTTCAAAGAGGAAAATAATGAATCACAATATCGTCCTTAAGGGGAAAGCCTTCGCTTTTTTCCTAAGAGAACCTCATTAGTTTCCATTAATATGCACAATTTCATGTTATTGTGAGCTATTCACAAATAAAAATATATGCTTAAAGCTGTAGCGTCACAATAAAACATCAATATTTTCATCAAACCACTGGACATTTTCGCAACACCAGAAAAAAAAATGACCCAATGACACGTACAGAATCAGAAACATTGCAGAAAATGGACTTTAAATCGTCCCCTTAGCCCTCAAAGGAGGCCGTAAGTAACCATCCTCCTAACTACACCCATAAAATCCAAATATCGAAGGCAGCCAGATTTAAGGTTTATCTAATATTTGAGTGAGCCTGGGTTTTGTGTTGCGTGGAGGGATTAATTACTTTAATTACAGCTGGATTAAGGATATGATTTATAGGGAGACATTTGCAGTGTTTGTATGATAAGCAACAGGAGCTCAGCCTGAGGCTGAAACATTTTGTTCACTGTAAGAATAAGGTCCATCATTATTTATCTCCGTTTAGGTGAGATTTTTGTACAAAGAAACTGACAAAGGTGGAAAGTTCAGGTGCAGAAAGTACAAATCCAGACCAAGATTTTGTTTCAACCAACCAGCGGAGTAACTCCGACTGTGACTTTTTATACCCGACTGGTTGGTTGAAGCTAAATCTTGAACCGTATTTGCACTTTATGAACCAGAATCTGCCACCTCTGGAAGCTGACTAATTAGACTTGTTTGTAGATATGGATATTTTATTCAATTCTGGTTAAGTACTTTGTTCCAGGGTACAATATCAGAATCATCCTGAGAAGCGAACCAGCAAAAAAATCACATCATACATCCATGTCCTTAAGGACTTACTGCACGTGCATGCGGAGACTCACCACTACGATATAGCGTGGCCTGTACTGGATGGTGCCGAAGAGGCCCAGGATGACGATGATGATGTGGAAGAAGTTTGCCAAGATGGGAGCCCACTGATAGCCCAGGAAGTCGAACACCTGTCTCTCCAAGGCCACCATCTGCAAGGAGGAGAGTCGAAGAAAGACATGAAAGAGAGAAAGGAAGAAAGTTTCGAGTCCATCTCCTCACAATTTCCATTGCGACAATCTCAGGAGTGACCACACTTAAAGTATTACAAGGAGATGAAGTCTCACTCTGCCTGAGGTCCACGGGTCATAAAACATCATTTCAAGAAAATTTTTGTCATTTCAAGATGTGTAGGCATGCAGGGAAACTCAACAGCAGTTAGACTGGCGTAGACGGTTGATAAACAGTTATGAGTTTAAGCTGTGACAGGGTAGTGACAAGGCAGCAGTGTGTTGAGGTGTGTGACCCTTGTCATCATGACCCAATTTCCCAATCCGGTCCTCAGGAACCCAGAGACAGTCCATGGACCTCGGAGGGAGTAAAAACACGGACCGACAGCAGGTCCCCGAGGACCGGATCGGGAAACACTGCCCAAGTCAATTTGGTGTGGAATTATCAAGAAGGGCATTTAAAGTCACTACCACCAAACTTCAAAATGCCTCCTACCATCAGGAACCCTAAGTACCCGTCTCCATCAGCGCATGGAGGCAGGAGAAACACCAGCCTCCCAGCATCTTAGGTTTGACACGGGGCATCGCTCTCGGCACAAACACATCGCAGTGGCTCAATTCACCACGGAAGAGAAAGAATCCCATTCCGCTTTGAAATGACTTGTTTGAACTGACACACCCCCGCAGATGATTCGTGGCACTCACCCATGCTGCGTGAATCACAGCTGAATAATTCAGAGACGTCTTGGAGGGGGGAGATGGCAGGGGTTCGCCATCAGACGCCATTCGACGCTGCGATTTAATTAAACACAGTATTCGGAAACTCGGGAGAATCAGCCCACTGGTTCGGTGGGGGCCTGGGGGTGGGGTGTGCGGGCAACCCATGGCATTTGATTATAATCTCGTAGCGGACTGGGGGCTGAGATGCTGGTGGAGCGTAACGGCGGGATGACGGATGACAGCAGTGCCCCCCCGTGCGTGGCGACAGGGGACAGCGACACAGTGGGCTGAACGGCTACAACCCGTGAGACGGCTTTGTAGCCGCTAAATTAAAGGGACCCAAGTCGTGCGTAACAGACGACCAATTTCACGTAACGTAACGTGTGGGGAAAATAAGGAAATGGGGGGAGGAGGTAACCAGGTACATGTGCAGTTGGCCAGTGAGACAAAAAGATCCACCTCCGCTCTTAGAGCAATTAATGCTCAACAAACAGAGCGTCAACTGCATGTCCATTCAAGTGTGTATTAAATCCACCCATCAGAGCCTCCCTCTTTGTCATGCACGAGGAGAGGAGCAGGCGCTTCATGCTAAATAAAGGGAGGTCTGTCATTAGCGGGAGAAACTGGCACGCAGAGGCAGCCTGGGCCTTAACGCGCAAGTGATCACTCCAGTGTAGCCCCAGGACAGACCCTATGCTCTATAGCTATTAAGAAGATGGTTATATTCTTTGGAAATAATTATGGAATCCAACAATCTATTACTTAAGCGATCCATCGACGTACATAAAAATAATAACGGATTAAACTGAAGCTATATCAAAGCAGCTTGTTTATACTGACACAATACTGCATTGCTGTAATGACGATCGATCAAATATTGACCGATCGAATCAGCAACTCGAAGAGCTTCTTCCAGATGATCATCATCTTCTAGACGAGTGTTTCTCAAACCAGCACTCAGAAACCCCCCCCCCCCAGACAGAGAGCAAAAACATGGACTCCCGATTATCAAGGAATTGGGAGACAGCAAAAATGTGGACTCTCTAGGCGTCCCTGAGGGATGCTTTGAGAAACACTCTTCTAGAAGATAATCTGTCAGAAACAGCATAACTTGAGGGGCGGCAGCCTCTAGCTGATATTCACCATCACACAAGCTCTTAGGTTGACATCCAGATGTGAGAATCCTTTCACGCATCCCCTTTCACAGCACATTCATCTGGACAAGTGCATAGTAAGGGGGCTCAAGCGGGACAATCGGCAATTCAGAGTCTGCCCTCAGGGGGCCTCCTTCGGCTCCCGTCCCAGTGACCAGTGTTTCTGGGCTGCTTTAGTCCAGAACACAAAAGCCTGTCTTCATTTGGCAGATGCAATGGATGCAAATCAAGACAGGAAGTCCCGGTTTCCAACCGGCTGCTTCCACTGGGCTTCGCGTTCGCCTGGCGGGCGGCGGCCACCCGTGCTTCAAGATTACTTTGCCGAATGGATTTCCTCCTCTGATTTTTTTCCGGATTCAGTTGTTGTAGCGCCAATTTAAAAATCATCCGTCAAACAGATAAGTAGCGCCATCACACCCCGACCGTATGGGGGCATCAATCACCAGACGATTGTTTTGTACGTGTGCGGACCACCCAGGAGGTCAGGGAGGGGGGGTCAAAAGGTCAGAGGGTGGAGCCATTTCCCTTTCCCATGAGGTTGCATTAAGATACCTTGCAAGTGCGTTCAGTGTATAGCTGCTGAGCATTTTCAGAGGATAAATATCGAACTGGAAGTTGAGTTAGTTGGCTGTTTTCTTTTCTTGCACCGGATGGGGGGGTGGTGCTGGAGAAACACTTGTTCATACAAACTGATATGCAGGCCATCGAGGGCACAACCCGAGGGCTGAGGACCAGGCTTCTTAATGTGGTGATGTCTCCAGTAAGCGCCGAGCACTGTTCCATCTGCCCAATGCGAGTCACGCGTGAGTCACAATTTATTACCCCCATCCAGCGAAGCAAGAGGTTCTCCGAAGAACCAAAGCACATTTCAGACCAATCCAGCTTTGAGGAGATGGAATAAAAGAAGGTGTTCACCTGAGGACGCCACCAGCACAGGCTACGTTGTTATTCTTCTCACAGACCTCATTCCTTTCCTCATCATCATATCATGAGAAATCTACCATGTTGGTTCACGATTTCCACGAATACATATTAGTGAAGAAACGAGAGCAGCTGAAACTCCATAGAGAAAAATTTGCTGCCGTCACGGGCAGAGGTCTGCGATACCCATCTGGGCGGGATCTGGGCAACATTTCCAGCTAAAGTCCGGCAGTGAAAAACAGTGAGGATGGGGAGCGATAGCGGCTGTTCTCAGATAAGAGCGATTAGCGGCGCAACCTCCAGGAATTTCCAAAGCCTAAAATATATCCAGAAGAAAACCTCAACTGGCAATGTTGTTATCGGTGTAGAAACTTGCAGCAGAGTGGAATTACAGGTCAGAACCCCGTTACATGATCTGAGCACACAGACCTTCTCCTCTAGGCACACCCCAGAAGGCCAGAGGAGGGCATGATTTCTGTCAACACCGGCATCAAATTCGGTTTGCAAGAGGATGTTCACCAGGTGTGTCCCGTTTGGCTGTTTGCCCATCATAGAAAGGGGGATGTAGGGACATGCCCACCCCCTAATCCCATGCTCAGCGGCACCCCCCAACCCAGTACCATATCATTTTCCCCAATTCCTCAAACTGTACCCACTCCTGCACGCAAATAAAGTCCCCTGCTGCCCCCCCCCCCCCCAAAATCTACGGCACGTGGCTCTCAGCAAGAAATCTTACACTTGAAATCTTCTCAGACAGGAGGAGGAGGAGGAGTCAGCGAGTACTTCTGAAAATCCCTACATTTTCTCTACTCTCCCTCATATGGTGCAGAAGGAGACGCTTCTATCAAGGAGACATATAGCAAATAACAGACCCACGTTATGCTGTGAGTCTCACCTGAGAGACTGACTAGAACAGAGTTTCCTAATCCGGTCTTCAGGGATCCTCCAACGGTCCAAGTTTTTGCTCCCTCCGATCTCCCTGCCAGACAGTCCACATTTTCGCTCCCTCCTGCAAAAATGTCCACCGTCTCTGGGTCCCCAAAGACTGGATTGGGATACACCGCACTAGAGGATGACCGACACTGTTTAATGGGAAACGGAACGGAAGCTAAAGGATAAGCGACGAGCTCACCAGCGTTGGCGGGAGAGGTGCCCTCCAGCATGGGCCGGATGTGCTACTTCTCGAATTTAGATACTCACCATAAAGCGATCATCTCCACAAAGGAAGTAGAGGGCAGAGAGGCCATGGAGGTGGGGGCTGGGGGGGGGGGGCGTACGGTGCATCAGGAACCATTGGGACTCATTAAGTAACACTCACAAGGCGATAACGATGCTTTTAAAGCTTGCTAGAGCGCAGGGCGTATCGCCGGAGAAGCACAAGCGGCTGTTTATCAGATTCAGCCGCTCCGTAATAATAACCCAATTCCCAAATTAGGCCCACCTATCCCTCAAATCTGGTTCCATAATGCAGCCCCCCCCCCCCCACCCCACGATTGATTACTGTCATCTGTTCGTTCATCGAGTTTCCCTTTGTTAATAGGACCGGTCTTCCCCCCTCCCTCATTCTTGTTGAGGCGAAGCCGACCGCAAAAGACCTTAATGTCTGCCAGTAAAAAGCTATCGGCAGAGGGATGATGATGATGATGATGGTGATGATGATGAAGAATGGGGAAAGGATACGATATCGGGGAAGCTCATCAAAGCTCGGTGATCGAGCATGAACGGCCGAGACGCAGCAGCCTCACCATCCCTGAGGTGGCGACTGCGGCTGCTATCTGGCAGGACTTTATCAATCACAGCGAACATCTCTCTGAAGGTCGAATCACATCGGGGCTTTGGTTTCTCGCTGATGATGACATCACTGGGATACGCCGAGTCCATGCCGCCCGTTTAAGCCCAAGCATCTGCGGCATACCTAGCGTTTAGCTTCCACAATTCCGGGTCAATTATTCAACCCCCCCTCACCCCCGCCTGAGGATAGTATGGAAGCTCCGCTTCGCACTCCCAAAACGCTTCCCCCTCACAGTGGAGAGATCATAAACAGGATAGATGATAAAAGGGGATATCTGGTACATCCATCCATGCACCCACACGTTTTCTAGAACCAGATATCTGTCACAGGGTCAGGGTGAGTTCACAGCCCATCCCAGGGAGCACAAAGTGGGGGAACGGCCCGGATGGGATGGGAGTCCATCGCAGGGTGTGCACACACACACACGTTTATAATTATATTTTTGTGGGGACTCTCCATTCATTTCTATAGGGAAAACTCTAATCCCACCAATGACGAACTTAACCCCCACTCAGCCCTGACCTTAACCATAAGTAACTAAACAAAATACGAGACTTATAGCATTTTTAGTTTTTTGATAGCATTCACGGATCTTTGTGGGGACCTGAAAAATGGTCCCCATAATGTAATATAAACGCAATCCACACACACAACAGACTGGAGACACAACAACAACAGAGCCATGTCTTCCTTGAACTATACTTGGCAACTGGCCCCTGCTTAAAGTTGATTGGTCCCTGGCGAAGCCCCTCTACTGTCACTCACAGATTTGAAAGAAATCATTGGCTAATGATAAGGTTGGCCACTTTGTATGCATTATACTCCCCACCTTAAACAAAATTCTAGAATCGTCCCTGGTTGGAAACCCACATAGACATTCAGAAGAACATGCAAACCACAACACATACTGAAACCCCGCACTGGCTGGCTAGCACTGGTTCTTCCAGCATGTTACCACCACCGTTTAATGTGTAGAGCTTGCTTCTAACAATCAATGATTTTGATGAATCAGTCCAGAAGGTCACACGGCTCTACAGACCTTCCCACAACTGGAAGGGTGAAAACTGTTTAGTGCAAACATTGACAGCATTTTCCGGAGCGAAATCCACCCCGATCACATCCCAAAGACCCAGACGAAGACCCAACCTGTAGCTGTAGCCAATAACACAAAGGCTGCACTACTGGTGCCGTTTCGGAAATGAGCAAGCAGTCTTTCGTCTTCTCTTCCTCTGACGGTCTTGTGGACGTGAGAGTCATACTGCTTCATACTCTGAGAGCTGATTTATTTATATCCGGCTGTCCCGGAGTAAATGGGCCGTGTGCTGCTTTTATAGGAGCCGCTAACGGGACCTTCTCAAGCCGATTTACAGCTGTTAATGCCTCTCTGTTCAGGCTCAGTGTCTTTTTCCATTCTCCACACAGGCGTGTCGTTTCACGTGACCCTGGTGCATTACGCCCCCGCTTAGCCAGCTCCTCTGCTCCAGTAACGCAGTGCCTGTTTAACATTTCATAGAGGGGCTCAGCAGCTCAGGATCTGTAACCCTGTCCAGATGGTTGCTGGTTCGAATCCCATGGCCACCAGAGTAATCATTTCAGTGCTGGATCCTCGAGCAAGGCCCTTAACCCCGAAAATTACTTGGGTGACTGTTGATTAAAGCCCCCACCCCTAAACGCAGACTGTGCTCTCACCTGTATGTGACTCATACGTGCATAGAGCACAAAAAAAAAAAAATCCTCACTGCAGACTGGAAAATTCCTTTGTATTTGTACAAATGGCAATATAAGCATGAATGTTATTAATCCCAAAGGACACTGCAACTATCTCCTCCCAAATGGTGCATTGCAACATCCTGTAAATAACTCCCACACAAAGAGCTGAGGCCGGGGGTTGGGGGGGCAGGGTGTTAGCCAGGGGGGTCGTGATTAACATTCCTGATAGCAAGGCCCCGAGTTCCCGGGAAGAAGCTCCCAGTACGGCCACTGTCAGCAGGCGCCCATAAGAGGGGAAAACGCAGCTGGAAACACAAATGAAGTGACGTCACGGGCGTCTCATCGGGACCCGGGGGGTTTCCCCGTCTCCATCTGCATAGGCAGGACAGGTTCTCCTGAGGCTCCACCCCTCATGCTACCTGTCAACAGCACTGTCTAGCTGTGGGTCTCACCTTCATCTGTTTCACTGGGTAGAACCGACGTGTTCATGACGGTCACCCTTTTCATCATCGCGCTCACCTTCACCCCTGTTTTGCAAACATCTCCTGCCCATTTTAGGCAAAACGTAAAGTTAAAGTTTAACGGGTGGGATTCAAAGCAAACATGAAAAACTGAAAACGACTCTCATTACTTCCTCCTGGTTTATGGAACAAAACATCATCTGAATACCAAGAAATATCATCTGTCAGCGTCACGGCAGCAAGAATTGTCATTATTAAAATTATAGCTCATTTTGATTCCTGCTTTGAAGATGTTCATACTTTTGGCTGGGATCTGGGTTGGTTTCTGCTCAGCTAATCGGGATCAAGCAGGAGTGATGTTTAAGCAAGCAGCTCTCGATGTAAACAGGAGCTTTATGGATTTGGTCTGAATGAGAGAGAGGCCAGGGAACACCCTACACAGGATGCCGGTCCATCACAGGCCACATACACAATCATACTCTGTAGAATGGCTCCTCAAATCTGGACCTTGATTCCAAATCCAGGCCTTGTTTTCAGTTCTCCCAGGTAGTTAGTTTAATAATTACTGATTCTGATTGGCCATAGAGGCTTCACACCGGGCTCACAGGTAAAGGAAGGCTGGGAAATCAGCAGTGCTCGGCCCGTGACTTAAACAGCCTTGCTCTACTGGCAAATTAGGTAGTGATGGCCAAATAAAGCCATTTCCTGTATTTTCTGACCCCACTAGATGGTGCTCTTAGATTACTTTGGGGCATGCTTTGAGCCCTTTTCTGAACGAGAGCACCATCTAGTGGTGTCAGAAAATACAGCAAATGGTTCACGAAGTTTCGTCTGTCCCAACACATGTCACAACATGGGGGAAAACATGCAACTTTCACAAACAAAGAGACGGTGAAATTCAAACCCGCAACCCTAGAGGTGTAAGGAAACAGCGGTACCCACGAGGTATGGCGCCACAAAAAAAATCCACCTTTTTCCTCAAGGTTCTACTAACTAATGGGGAGACAGTCACGTCAGGTCTACAGTAATTAGCGTCAGATTGCTTTAATACCCTGCAGTTTCCCAATCCGATCCTCAGGGAGCCACACACAGTGCAGGTTTTTGCTCCCTCCCAGCTCCTGGTAAGGTAGGAGCCCAAGGGCCAGCCAATTAGAGCCAGCCAATTAGAGACGATCGCCATTTCCTGCTCATTGAGAAATGTCATGTCCAAAATCACATACTTACTCAGCAAGTACTGATTTCCATTAGAAACAAACCACAGTACGTGCGATAGACACGAGAACAGAATGCATGCATTCGGACACACTGTAGATGCCATGTCGCATGTTACCTGACCCAGATGTTTTTGCAATGACATAACTTGACCCCAATGAAAGTTAAAAAATATTAAAAACTCTCAACGGATAAAAAAATACATATTCGAGTCAGCTTACATAGCTGAGCACCGTTTTCTACCTAAATTCATATGGAGATCTGCATCCACCATCCTGACAAAAATGTCAGAGAAAGCGACGTTCTTTGCTGCTTCACTAGCCTTGTGGGATAGCGTAGCATCCATTGAATTACACAGAACGTAGTATGGTGCCGTTCACCTACTGTCTCATCCATACTGAGGATTCCAACATACTGCCCATATCACATACTACATTTCGCCTACTACATAGCAAAACAAGTATGCGATTTCAAACACAACCACAATGTCCAGACGCATTTTCTGGAGGTCGGCCTCCACCTTGTCATGGAAAGGGGGCAGATAACATTTTCAGATAAAATTCCTTAAAAGAAACACACCTGCAGAAACACGTCTAGCGCCGTTCTGGGCCCATTCTATATGTAAATCAGCCGGTTATTAAAAAACACCGCGGGACTGGAGCGTGGATGTGCTTTCATACCGATGCGTGCACACATCTGTCATGAGAAGCGGAGTGAAAAGGGCCCTGTTCACCTGGAAAGCCTCCAAGTTCAGCCTGTGTGACTCATTCTCCCGTTTTGTCTCAGGTGCAGAACCTGATTAAATAGTTCAGGTGGTGCTGTCTACAGGAAGCAGTTCAGAGACCAGGAGCGTGGAGCGTGGGAAGGGACATATGGCGATGAAAACGGCGCCGCCCACCCTTACGACACCCCCCATCAGGCAGGGCTCCTCACCCACCTGGCGTAGCAATCTTGAAAAGGGTAACTGACATCCCATTGGTCTGCTGATCAACTCCTCCCAGCCCCAAAGGGACAGGAAACGACCCGACATTGTACGCCAAACCACACCGATGACCCGTTAACCTGCTGATGCTGGAGGAAGGAATGGGGTGGAGGGCAGGGGCCACGTCAACCCAATGAAGGTCATCCTTGATCAAACAAAATGAGCAGATGGTGGGTGGGGGGTCTTAATGGGGTGGGGGGCATGTTTCAGATAAATGAGACATTAAAATATGACAACGCCGCATGGAATCAGGCACTTGACGCACGATCTGACACCCCCCGGGGAGATTTTCCTATAAATAGGTCCAGTGTGTCAGACAACAAGGACTGAAAGACTAAAATTCCCAGAGTGAGTTTTGCCTTTCGGAAAGGTACCAAAACAGCCCCTGTTGGGTCACACAGCTGGATGTCTTCTTAACACCGTCGGTAAATAGTGTCTTTAGTTGCCATCATGGACCCATTCAGTACCTCCCCACTACATTAATAAAAGACCTGACAGAATCTACTGTATGTATAAATATACTCGGTACACTGTATATCCCACGGTAAATACGAGCTTTTCTGATTAGCTTAGCAAATCCACTGAACTGTTCCTCCAAGTCCGATTTCTGCATATAAAACTCAACCCAAGACTGGGCTGAACTGCAAATGCCGTCTTGACAGCCATTTCCGGAGGAAGAGTGCCGGTAGGCTTCCCAGCTGCTAATTCTGCATGCTAAATCCATCCCCTTTCCGAAGAAGTCGGATTTCTCTCTCATTTTAGGTTGCCGGGGTAACAGTTGGATGGGAACGAGCACTGTGGAAGGTTACCTAGCTGCACCACATCTGTCTAACAAACTAGTTTAGAGCGGAGCTTGGCCCCATCAAACTTAGCCTTCTCACCCTTGGCTAAGACAGATCGATGGCCCAGTCAATCAGCTGAACACGCCCGGGCTCTGCTGGTAATTAACATCCACGGAAAGTCCTGCAGGGCTTGTCGGGACTGGTTGCAAGGAGAAGCCAGAAAGCGAGCAGCTTATTAAACATTGGTCTTCATGTGACAAACGCCTCCCAGGGGTAACGAGATGCTAATTAAGCGGGGAAGCCCTCGTTTCTCCATCTGCGGACCACTTTACAGCACAAACTGCTACTCCTGCCACAAATTAAAAGGTTTTAGTGGCGAGTCGTTCTTACAAGACACAAGGGCGGTCAGACCCATGTGGATCTACGAGGATCAGAACATTCTGGAGAAAGCTACCAGGATCTATCTTGAGTGATCATCATCAGTTGAAAAGGGCACTTGGAACATCCAAATGGGGGGGGCTCTCAATCGCCTGTGAGGTGAGGCGTGGGGAGGAATGGAAATTTCCAGATCTTTCTATCCTGATCTGAAATATGTGCAGTAGTTTTCACAGCACTACTGTCTCTGAAGGGTCTTGTGGGGTTTCCCTGTCCATCCAAGAAGCTGCCAAGACGAACAACGCCTGCTTCTATCACAGAACACCATGTGGGCCAAAGATGGGCCTCTTCAGGTCTCCTGGCACCTGGCCATTTCAGAAGATCGACTTGGGTAGGGAGTATGGGCCCTGGGTGTTATGCGGCCCGGGGGCTGCAGAAAACGGTTCACTAATATTAAAAAACTTTTGGACAAGGACATTTTTAAAGATATGCAATTCTTTTCAGAAAAGGATCCCCCTCATTCTCTCACACGTCAGAGTAACACAGTTCCACGCGCCTCGGGGCCTCGAGACTCTGTGTCGTTCTGGCTTGCCGCTGACCCCCAATGTTCAGCCCCCTTCCCTCTCCTTGCCTCCCCGCCTCTCACCCCCCGCCTACCTCCTGAGCTGGGCCTAAATACTCAGGGCTGTCAGGAGATGAATCTCCACCTCAAATGCCGCAATTCCAAGGCAGGGGTCCATCATGTCTGTTTGGGTCACAAATCTACCCCCTGGTAAAGTAAATATTTAAAGAAGCCCTCCAGCATAATCACTTTAGTTATGACACAAGAAAGCACAGGGGCAAAAGGGAAGCAATGGACCCCACCCCAACAAAGAAAAGAAAAAACAAATCTACCGCGATTCTTATTTTTAAACTATTTTACTCGCATAATTCACAACCGTTAACCTCGATAGCAGCTGTAACAGCAGAAGCTTTTATCCAAAGCAACATACAACTGAGAAAGTAAGATCAGACAATCCTGGAGCGATTGGGGGTTAAGGGCCTTGTTCAGGGGCCCAATGGTGACATCACTCTGCCGATCCTGGGATTTGAACCAACAACCTTCCCATCACAAGCACATCATCCTAACCCACCGATTCATACCTACTCAACCCGTCCACCACTGGATGCCGCTGACAGCAAATTTACTAAAAACCTGGATTAGAGGCTATTGTGACCCAGACTGAAAGAGTCAGAGAGAGTGCAGACGGTCCCGCATGGTGTCGTGATGGCTGGCAATCCTTGGGGGAGTCAGGGACCTTCAGGGTGTGACTCTAGGATGACTCTCATCTTGAGCTCCGAGTCGAGTGCCCTGTGTCTGGGTTCAATAACTGAAGCGAATCACCTGGTTCTCCTCCTGACCCCAACTTTGATAACCTTACGGGGCACATTAATATCGCACATTACGTCCAAGACTCGCGCGTGAAGGATCATTCAGTGACATTTTTCCCCAACACATTTCTTTTTCTGATGCCCCAATCTCTTATTGAAATGCCCCAGTAGTGAAGAGGCAGCTTTAAATTTCCCAGCAGCAGGAACTGGGATGGGGGACGGGCGGGGGCGATGTGGCCCGCTGCCACCTCTAACGGCTGCTTTAGCAGCCTTCCAGACTGTAGAGGGCCGACACGAGGTCACATCCTCGTCCTGGAACAATGAGCACATTCACTGCAGCCACACCGGTGATGGGGCATGGAGCTCTCCGGCGCCCTCTGGGTTCGGGAGGGAGTACTGCTCCTGCTGGACTGTGTAGAAGAGCTCAAATTCACTTAAGGGTTTCATTTCATGTTTCATTTGAAACAGTGGGAGAACTGAGGATGTGTTCTTAATGGAAGGAGTAAAAATGAGCTTCAAGGTGGTACAACACACATCCCAGGTGGGGAATGGGCATTTCATGAAACCTCTGAACACCCACTTTGTATAGATGGCTTCAGTAGTGGGGGGGGGGGGGGGGGGGGTTTGAGCCATGCCCTCCCCCCCCCCACCCTGATGGAATTCTCTTTCAGTCTGAAAACTGGGACAAGCAGGCAGAGATTCCCGATTCTATTTCCCCCCAAAGACACGCTTGGAGGCCTTGAGACAGGGCCAACAGTCCATTTGCGTTTAAAGGCCCCTCGTCTACGTCTGACAAAATGCCACGCTGCAGAAAACAGACACAGCTGGAGGGAACCAGAACCGGCCAACAAGAACCCAAGACCAGTCTGACCTAGTGGCCCCCAAACGGGCACTATCCGCAATACGACCAAGAGTCCAAAACGTCGACACACATACCCCAGCCCCTGGCTCAGATACCGGCACACAAATTATAATAAAACCTCAATCACTTACAGCTCCGTCTTCCAGATTTCTACAGATATCATTTTGTACTGGATCACCATCTCTGAAAGGTCTGGGAACAGATCTCACTTTTTCCACATTCACATTTAACCCCCCCCCCTTTCTCATTTTAGTGCTCTGTGGAAAAATTACAGCAAAATCGGCGTAAAGCGCTTAGTGAAAATACACACCGTGCAAAAAAAAAGCCTTTGGCAGACTGATGAGCGGGTTGTGCATCGCGGCTCGTTCCCGACGCAATAATCCTTCGCTGGTCGAGTCTCATTGCCCCAGCTCGCTCTCCAGAAAACCGCGCACAGAGTCTTCAGCCATGAAGCTGAGCGCCATGCGTGTGTGTGCGTGCGTGACCCCCGCCAGCCTGACCGTGACTGATCCCGGAGCCCTTGCACCTCCTCCAGGCTTCAACCTCATTACTCAGGACCCGCGGTGGCCTCCGCTCTCTTTCAGGACGGACAAAGCCGCCGTGTCTAATTAAAGGACCCGACTCATCAATCATGTTATTCAGCTCAGCTTGACTTGCCGCCCAAGCCGCCACTGACCCGCTGAATGCTGTGGCCTCGTTTCCACAGGCCTCAACATCCAACAATGTGCTCAAACGCACACAAACACACACACACACACACACACACACACACACACACACACACACACACACACATCCCTTTCATCCCTTTCACATGAAACGAAGATCCATTTGAAGAAGTACGGGCACATTGCAGTGCACTTTCTCAAATATAATACTTTGCTTTTCTTTTAAAGACACACAACAATCAATATATATAGAGGTGAGATGAAGCTTGGGGTCTGAGTACAGAGTGACCCGCCCATCCAGCCATCCCAGCGCATGTTTTGGTGGGTTAACTGCCATCTTGCATGGGATTCAAATCAACAACCTTCCAATCATGGGCACAGGGGCCTAAACTGCGTAGCCAAACACCACCCCCCCAACAGAGCTAAATTAACAAATTTAAAGCTTTAGACAATGGGATTTTAGACCAGCCCAGTGGGCGGTACTGTAGCCCCCCCGCTACGAGGATTATGGGCTCAGATCCCACCCGGACCGCACCTCTGTTAGGATTCCATAGTCCTTGCATTTAAAAACATGCACTCAGGTGAACTGGTGTCTCTAATTTACCCATAGTGTGCGAGTGAGTGCATGACCCCTGACACCCTGGGTAGGGGACCCCCTGCCTAGTGCCCTATAAATGGATTCTATTTTAAGAAAAAAAGTAAACTATTATTTCCTCCTGTACTTGTAGGTTTTGAAAGTGCTGGTGTGGCACGAGGTGAGTGGTGACTGTCTTTCCACACATATCCCAAAACAGCAAAAATGTTCCCTCGGAGATTCTACTTCCGCTACTGGTACTGACTGGATGCTTTTGTCTACTGGTATTTAAACACCAATGAACAAATCAAATCCTACGCCAGCACCAAGCAACCAGTTACATTCCACGCCAACACACTTATCCAAAGCTGCGTGCAACTGAAAGCAGCATCAGTCGCTCCTGGTTGAAGTTGGGGGACAGACATGAACCCACCATCAGGCAGGTAAAGGGATGACTGTGAGGATTCGTCAGGGGGGCACACAAGAGGCGAAAACCTTCAAACATTATTCATGTTAAAAACTGTTTACTCCCCCGCTGGGACACTTTAATAAAGCTACTGACCATTTTAAAACACCCCCCCCCCCTCAAAATAAAAATGCTGGTAAGATGCAGAAACACCTGCTGTAGCATGGCAATCAACCTCAGACCACCACCCACCCCCCCCCCCCTCCCCCAGCCCTCCTGCGGTGCCCCCCTACACCATAGAGACGCATTCTCCAGGCCGAGACCCCTTTCCAAACTGGGTTCGCCCGCTCGCCCCCACAGCCGAGTCTCTGCGGAGCATGAAGTCGGGATGGGGGGGGGGGGGGGGGGTATTAGCGTAAATGCTACATTATACTCATGCAGATCAGGTAAAGCCAGAACCATTTCAGGTGAAGGGGATTAGATCCCACAGCCAAGGTAAAGGAGAGGTGACAGGCTGCAGTATCGCATTCTGACCCTGCAGTGACAGGGTAACTTCGGGGTAAGTAAGAATTATAGCATCAAGACAAAAAAAAACAACCCAAACACACTCATCTGACTGGCTGTTCTATGGATTTACACACAGCACCACGCCCGTCCGGCTCTCAGCACTCCCAACACACACCTGATAAACCCGGGTAACCTGGGTAACCCCCCCCCCCCCCCCCCCACCCCGCCACCTTAGCCAGTGCAAAATAAGTCCAATTTCCTGAGTTTTTCTGAACCACCCCCCCACGCCCCCTCCATAGTCCTTCTGAAAAACTCAAGGCCAGTGTATTGTGACGATAAAATCGTAACTGCTCACATACTTTATGTCCTGACGTTGTTCACACAATAAGAGATGATAGATGGCGATACAAGCCACAGGACTCCAAGAAGTATTTTTTTTAGAGCTGTTACTATGGAATTCCGCGCAATACTTCCCCGGCTTTCTTCCTGTAATATTTCTCTCTCTCTATCCATCCATCCATGCGTCCATAAGCGAGACATCCTGCCTAGAATCCCGACAAGTTCTTGACCTCAGAAGGAGAACTCGTGTGACAAGGATGCCCCTGATCGTTACCCAAACAGAAGAGGGCCACCTTCACCAGCTCCAACTCACCCCAAAAAAACTCTTTACAGTCACCAACAACACCGCAGTCACGACTCGCTGCTAGCCACAGTACTGCTGAATACATCCAGCAAACAAGCTGACAAACCAATTCACCTACCAAGATGCCCCCCCCCCCATTTCTTACCAGCACACAAAAGGACCAAACAAATAAGATTCCCCTCATTAGAATACACGGCCACGACCAGCCTACGCGCAAACGGCGCGTTCAGTTCACACACGTGCATCGACGCCTGCTGGCATTTTCCCCGACCCAACAAATAATATTCAAAAACCATTATGGTAGCATTGAAGCTTTACTGCAACAATACAGCCATTTACACCGTGAGAAGTCTCTGAGTGTTCGGGGGGGTGGGAGTTAATAGCGGTAAGACAAGCATAAAACGATTTTAATAGAGAATAGAGGAGATAACTTATGCCTTTTCCATTGTCTAATATAGTCTGATCTTGCAGCGATCTCATTTTATTCCAGACAGAACAGTCTGTTGCTTTGACAGCGATCCCTTGGTGAATTTTAAGAAGACAAACTTCTAAAACCGGCTATTGTTTCATAGATGGGTTTGGACAAGCAAGACCATTTCACTACCCCGTCCATGGCGATGGCATTTCAGCCCTGCAAGCTTTTGTGGGTGTGTTGCCTGGGACGGCGCATCTTAAACGCAATAAAATTACCCCCCCCCCCCCCAAGTCATTACCCCATGAGGCAGTATCCGAGAAGCAGTAAACGCTCCAGGACTGGGTGGGTAAATTTTGCGTCGTGTGAATGAGGACAATAGAAGCGGTGGGTGCAATCATTTCTGGTCCACTGACCTTTCACAGACATACGGTGACTGCGCAATGGGAATAGGAGGGACCATCCCCACCGTTTTCCAACAGTGGCCCGGTCCCTTACGACTTATATTGACTCCTGTCGGACGAGATTAATTTGGGGGGAAAAAAATGCGTATACATTGATAACGCAAAACCAAAAGTCACTGCGGCAGAATAAGGGGCAAAATAATAAGGAATATGGAAGTAGACAGGTGCCAATGAGATTTATACCCTCCAGCATATAAGGATGATGAAAGTCAGAAGAGAACAACAGCACAGCGCTTCAGAAGCCATTTCAGAAGCTTAGATCCCGACCTGACACGGCAGGGTAATTTTAGAAAAAAAAAATCGATTCGTTTTACTACCAAACGGCGATAAATTCATGAGCCAATGACAGAAGTAACTCAGCAGTCGGTTAAATGCTTATAAAATAGAGATGCGCTGACAGGCAGGGGGAGCGAGCGACCCCTGCCGGTTATCCGGGATTCGCAGCTGGATCACGTCCGCACCGGGACTGAGCGTAAAGTGCAATGACTTAAAGGTGCGTGCACATGTCACCGATCGTGTCGCTAAATCAAAACGCAGATCATTAGCATTAACACACGTAATACTTTCTCTGTTCTTAAAGGAAAGGCACAAAAATCCATCCCCAGATCATTAAACGAGAACGACGGTGTTTCCGTTACAAACTCCCAATGTCTATCTGTATGAAAACAGAGACCCAAGTAATAAACAACTTGTAAAAGGGAAACCACTCACCAGCTGGAAAGTACAGAGGAAAATCAACGTACAACGTCCACCGCAGCAGCCCATTGTATTTCACAAAAACAAAACAGACGCTGTACGAGCCAAAAATCTCTCAGTTTTATATTGCAGATATCACGAGGTCCCGTTCTAGCAGGACAGGACCGCCTCACTGTGAGGCGGCAGCAGAAATGAGACGCCGGGAAAGCTGGTCTTCCATGCTTTTTTTGGGGGTGGTAAAACAAGGGGGAGCCCTGAGCCTCGCTTTGTGTGCGGAGACCCGGCTGTTTGTGGCGTGCTCGCCCTGACTGGCGTGCTGGAGCGGAGGGGGCGGGTATTAAAGGCGCCCGAGAAGCGCTCACCTCCTCTTTCGGCGCTTCCAGGATCTCTTGGCTCTGTTTGTACTCGGTGTCGCTAAAGTCCCAGCAATAAAGCACCTTGTTAAAACGTACATTGAATAGTTTTACATAACAACCAGTTAATAAGTTCAGTAAACACGCTACATATTTTTATGTGCACTTTTTGAAGTTGAAAATTATCAATTTTACTAAATATTTTTAGTTTTGCTTTACTATTGTTTTTTTTATCTAATAAAACTGAAAAATACTTAGATTTATTTTTACAATAAGTTTCTTCAGGATCTATTGCATCTGCTGTTATTGATAATTGATTTGTTCTTTTATGTGAAGGAAATGTAACTAGCGGAGTCTTTGTTATACTGTTTTAAGATAAGATTTAAGCGCCATCTTCTGGACATTGTCTTACTGCACCTTGCAGCGCAACGTGACGTTTTGCCGGCTTCAACTTTCGCTGTAAACACCGGACATTACCATAACCACTTGCTGCGGTGGAAAGACGCTCTTAGCTGATATTACATGAGCGACAATAAAATCACTACGGCGGGCATAGTTTTTAAGTGTATCTTCACTTATAATACGGAATGAAGCCGGCAAGTACTTATCTTTATTTTTTATATATTTCTGCATTTTAGAAATCATTCTGTTACCCTATATTATTTTGTTATCCCGTGTACCTGTACATTCATGCATGTGACAAATAAAGATCTTGAATTAACCCTGCTTTAAAACGGTAAGTAGACCGTGTCAGACATTTGAACAAAACATGCATTTTGTACATGAAGCTGGTCGATTGTATCTCCCCATTTTCTCTGGCCCGGACGCCCCCCCCTTTTTTTCTTTCTAAATCCCCACCCTCTCCTCCCCTGTCCATCTTGAGTCATTATGGAAACCCCTTAAAGCATTTCTTTCAGTCCCCTGTCAGCTCCGAGCTCGGCCCCTAGGCTGAAGAGGCGTGATAAATCTTTTACACATTTGCTAGCAGAGCGAGGGAACACTTCACTTCTGATTACATCACTGTGTTTAAATGAAAGCCTTTGAAAAGCCTTTAGTTATTGCTGCCCGCCGTACTGCATTGTCATTTTAAGGCTATGTTCGACGATGTTTGCTTTTTGAAGTGCATTTTTCTCAAGCATCATCGGTACAATAAGCTTCCACTAGACCAATAAAACCATGAATGAAAAGTACAACAGAATAATATGATGCACAATTATACTCTTACAGATCAAATCCTGTGTAGGTTAATTTACAAAAATATATTTACAACTATAACATTTGATGAAACATCATTAACTGGCATACGCCTTCAAAACTGAAATATATGGTAGGAACCAAGTCCCGCAGTAGCTCCCCACGTGGCGGCGCTGTTGCGAGTCCGTGCTACGTTTGCTCGCCGTTGTTTCCAGCTGTTCAGGGCAAACGGCCCTGCTGAATTGGTTTTATTATCTGAAATAGCTGTGTCGAAATTAGATACTGAACACGAATTGGTTTATAAAATGAGAAAAAAAGGCGTAACCTGTATTAACATCTATATGAATAAATATTCCTTAAATTAGCATTAAGAGAGACCCCTACTGAGTGGCCTATTTCATACAGCAGACTGAATTCCAAAGTTAGGTTTTATAGGGCTGACACTCATACATCCTTCTGCGACTTATCTTGAGGTTTCACACGAGCTTCTCACAGTCAGCCTCACTGCGTGTTTTTGCACTGCAGGGGGAAACAGAGGACTCAGAAGACATGGAGAGGACAAGCAATTTCCACACACACACACACACACACACAGAGACACACACACGTTGGTGTACTTATTTAAATGGGGATCGTCTGTTCATTGCTATGGGAGAAACCCTAATCCCTATCACGACACCCTATTCAATGTACGGAATATATACATAGCTCACACACACAGGAGGCTGGATTCAGATCCCCAACCTTAGATGTGTGAGCAAACAGTGTTTTATATTTTCTTTTAGGGATGGCATGGTGGTGCAGTGGTTAGCACTGTTGCCTCACACCTCTGGGACCCGGGTTCGAGTGTCCGCCTGGGTCTCATGTGTGTGGAGTTCACATGTTCTCCCCATGTCGTTGTGGGGTTTCCTCCGGGTACTCCGGTTTCCCCCCACAGTCCAAAAACATGCTGAGGCTAATTGGAGTTACTAAATTGCCCGTGTGAGTGAATGGTGTGTGAGTGTGCCCTGCGATGGGCTGGCCCCCCATCCTGGGTTGTTCCCTGCCTCGTGCCCATTGCTTCCGGGATAGGCTCCGGATCCCCCACTACCCAGCAGGATAAGCGGTTTGGAAAATGGATGGATGGATGGATGGATGTATTTTCTTGTAGAACTATTATTCTATTTAACAATCATTGCATAAGAATATTGCTGATTTTGCCGAATCATTTGATTTTATTTTTTCCAAATAATATCAATGCAGAAACATAACTCATGTATATCTGGGAATATGCTGGTACCACATCCATACATACTGAGTCACATTTCCCCACTGAGAGTAAACAGTAAAGTTTGGGGTCAGAGCACAGGACCAGCCGTTTATTCAGCACCACCGGAGCAGTTTTGCACTTAAAGGTCTTCCTCATGGGCCCACCAGTGACATGGTCACAATATGTGAACCTGTAACTCTTCGTTCACAGAGGCCGAAATAGCAGAGATACAGGTGGACAATTTGATAACAATCCTGCAAGGGGATTTAAAAAAAATTCAAAGATCTGTATATGTCAGGATTGGTCTCTGACTTCTCCCATTTCCCCAATTGTCCAGCAGGTGTCACTGCCCATCCTGTTCTTTAAACTCAATTTCACACTCTGTTTTCGGTTTCTGTTTCAGTTTCTTTTTGTATTTAAGTACCCTAGTTTAGTCCTTGCCTTTTCTGTCTTTATTCCTGGTTACCCTGCTTGTGTTGAACTTTGTACCTATGGCTTAAGTTCCTTTTATTTCCCGGCGTTTCAGTCCCTAGTGTTTGGTTGAGTGTTAACGGCCCACACCTGTCCCTTGTTTTGTATGTGGATAGATGTGCATACATGTGTCTGCCCATTCCTTGTTCCTCTGTCAGTTTTTGTAGGCATCAGAGTGTGTCTTCTTTGTCGACGAGCCTCACCGTACATCCTTTCACAGTTTGTCAAATAACTCTGTCTCAATTCTAGTTAGTTCCAGTGCTATTTACGTGCCTTTATTTCAAGCCCTCGCCATCTTTTTAGTGTCGTCTGTTTGGTATATTATTTTAATTATAAAGGTCCCCTTTGTTTGGAAAGCTTTATTATGGACCATTATCAATGCCCCTCTATGACAGTATATACCACAGAGTAGTAATGACACTAGTTTTGAAATTGATATATTGTTGTTTTATGCATTAACGGTAATTGAGTTTTAAATGCATATTTTTTTCTATCAAAACCTGCTTTAACTCTCCGTGTTGCTATGCCAGCGCATGCCTCAGTGCCTATGTTTCCCATTCCAGTCCTTTTGGACCCTCAAACAGTTCACGTTTTAGCAAAAATGTGGACTGTCTAAGAGGGAGCAAAAACGTGAACCATCTGGACGGTCTCTGAGGATTGGATTGGGAAACACTGCTGTGTACTAATGTGGTGTTTTCTGAACATAAACATTATATAGCTTTGGTTAATTTTGGCGGAGGCTCGGAGCGACTCGGTGGTGCAGTGATTAGCACTGCTGCCTCCCAGCAAGAAGGTCCCGGGTCCGGTCCCGGGTCCGGTCCCGGGTCCGGTCCCGGGTCCTTTCTGTGTAGAACCAGGGGCTTCAGTTTCCTCCTAAAGTCCAAATTGGCCGTGTGAGTGTGTGTACCCTGTGATGTGTTAGCAACTGCACCCATTGTTCCCAGGATGGGCTCTGGTCCCCCCCACCCATGACCCCAGTTGGGATTTAGTGGATTCAGAAAATAGATGGATGAATGGATGGATGGATGGATGGGAAAGAGGGGGGTTTGTCTGCACCACAGACCTTTCTCATCATTTGAAAACTGTGTCCTTTAACCCGTGAGATCTAATGACGTCATACGATATTTGTAGCTAAACTACAACAAATTATACCACTTCAAAATAGATAAAAGCAAAACCTATGATGCCGAACACAATAAGGATTATAACGTGAAGGTCTATCTCGGTGGGTGTTACACGAAGCAGGATTTCTGGGTTAGCCGGATAACTTGTCGGATATAAGGTAGTCTGAGCTAAATGTAAGTATCGAAGATTAAGTCAGTTTATCCCAGACTACCTTAAATCCAATAAGTTATCTGGGCTAAGCGATAAATCCAGCTTCGAGCAACACCCACAGTCCACAGAGCTTACAAACAGTAAATTAATACAAATAAAAATGGAAACATATAAATAGCACGAGGGGAAATGTGAAGAGAGAGATACTGTGGCTTTGGATTTAGATAAACCGATGTCACTCTACGTCTAATTCCAGGTGCTATTATATTTTATATTTGAGCAATGGTATTTTCACTTAACTGTCAAACGCGCGTGCAGACATGCATGCAGATGCCCAGGGATCAATTGGCACGTCAACGCTGCTTCCCAAGCAGGAGATGGCGCCATAAAAAGGTAAATTGACAGTTATGATTTTTCCTGGGTTTTTAACCCATTAAACAAGCAACGCACGGATACCGGCATGAAAATGTCTGTAAGCACAAGGTGGGAATACTTTCCTATTGAAAATGTTACTCTTAATGTGTTGCATGTATCTAAAAATACAATTTCATGCGTACGTCCATTTGATGCACGTGATGTCGAAAGATTATTTAAGGAGAGAAATACGACGATGAAGATTGTCAGTTTTGTTTGTTTATGGGTCATTAATTAAAGGCTATTCGACAGTTCCCCCGTATTGCCGCGAGAGGGCGCCAGGATGCGTTTAGCCGAGTGGCGACGGAAACCAGCCCAGAAGAGGCGAGGGGCGAGTCTCGGGTCTTTGCATTACACAGGGAGGCGTGCGGGAGCATGCAGCAGCATCAGGGAGGCGGCTCACCAAGACCGCTGCCATGCCTGCATGCACGCTACTGTGGCCGCACATGAACTGCAGTGGTTTTCGCAACTACTTTGCAATTACTGAAAACGATGAGGATGGTGAGATCAGAGCGAAACGGCAAGTCACGCGCGGAAAATGAACAGCGTGCGGCGGGACTCCGATCTTCTTGAACCCTGAAGAACCTTTAAGTAAGTATGTCTCCATCCAGACCAGGTATTTTTCTATCATTCAGTCATGTTCCCCTTCTCTTACTTGCACTGATACAACATAGTTGTGAAAACTACAGCTGTAGAGTTTACATTATTTATTTATATGTTTTTCTCCGGCTCGGTTGTTTGATTATAGCGCAAAATCAAAATAGTAAACAGCCAGTTAATTGATATCTCCTTGAACCGGTACGTGTGGGAAGAGCATACCAACGTACATGTGAAAAATCACTCTTATATAATTTTAAACACTCTCAGACTTCTACTGATGACGATCAAGGAAAATATCTAATTATATTCTATTTTTTTTCCTAATATGCTGGAGACTTTAATGGGGAAATGACACCAATGCAAATAACGGCTTTGCTGCTGTTTAATAAGTTATAACCCTTCGTTATGCTTTAACTAGCGACAGACATCAGGCTTTCAGTAAGCTCATCCCTATTTAACTCGGGAAGTAATTATGCCTGAAAATGTATGGTGTATAAATCATGTATCGTTACGTTTCGTGTTTTAGACAACATACGCCTGACGCGCGTCTTTTCCTGGGGCCCGTGTGACATGCGGCATTGTTCTTATAACTTGTATTTCTGTTATATATCCAGTAATTTATTGAAATTTTATTTGAAAGAATATGTACAATTGCTATGAGTCTAAGAGAACTCTTTATTAGTTAAGAACTTTAATCAATGGTACATTAAGTTTTTGCGGTAATTTGACAAAATATCCCACAAACCCATGCACTTTGCGCTTAAAGCGCTTGATTGATTCTAACAATTCTCTTTAAGAGTTCTGCCTGCAAATACAGATGAATGAAATCCAATTATCATGCTCTTTTTGGGTCCGTGACGGTGGGGGGTGGAGGGGGGGGTTAGGGTAAGACCCATCATACAGCCTATGACGCCCCCTGCGGTCTGTACGGACCTGCTCCTTAGACACATTTCAGCTTTCACTTCGTTACATTCATTGTGTCCTTTTCATGGGGTCATGGGTGGGGGGGCAACAAATGTTGATGAGAGAGGCCTGATTCCCATGTGTGCAAATGCACACGCTCACACGCATGCGCGTGGGGAGGGCAGAGCTGACAACTTGTTTTTCTCTGATTTGTGAAACTGAAAATATTTCTGCTTTTAAATATTTCACAGTTCAGTCCTTACATGGTGTAATGGGGCAATCGTGTTCTCTACAAGTGGAGGCATTGAGTGGAATCTCGGGCAAAGTCCTCAAACCCAGCGGCCGGTCTCTGGTTCCTTCTCCAGATGGACGACAAGATGTTTTGTGAAGGACTTCCAGACCCATGATCGGGCTGGTCGTACTCTCATTCTCTCCACATTGGTCTTGTCCCAGCTTGGGGCTGTCCGGGAGACTAGGGCAAAGCAGGGTGGCTCACCCCCCCCCCCCCCCCTTGGATTAGGAGATGACATCTGTGACAGGGGCTGGGGCCCAGGGATGCAGCCACTGTAAAATTCACCTAAATTATTCATGACGTTCTGGGTAGCCAGACCAGGCCAGGCGGTCAATGTGGAGACCTAAGTGTGAGAGTGTGTATGTGTGTGTGTGTGTGTGTGTGGGGGGGGGGGGTGACAGCAGAGAGATCCATCCCTGCTCTATTCATGAACTGGCCTTGGTAAATAGATGCCCCCCCCCCCCAACTCTTATCAGATCTTGGGAGGAGAATTCTTCTCATAGTCTGAGAGATTACATGAGAAGACCGTCTTCAGGATCTTAGGGTTAGTGCTGCTCGCTGACGTCTCAGCTTCTGAGAGGCCATCTGAAACTGCGGTCGAACGTCTGATGCCTGTACAGCCTTGAGGAGACACATCTGGCTTTCGGCACGTTGACCCTGGAACTACCATCAAGGTCAAACGAACGAATAACGATTTTTCGTTTACTGATCAGATGCCACACGATATTCATGGTTCCTATGCCTGTGACTAGTATCGTGTTGTTGCTAATGAACCCAATAAAGCTCTTTTGGGTGGGAAGGGTGCTACACACATGTGAAGTGAATTTCAAGGCGATGATATCGCTAATCAGCGTCGAGTGATTTATTGAATTATAAAGAATGCGGGCGACAGCGTGCGGTGCAACTGATAACACCGACCCTTTGGTGAAACTGATAGTACAATGAATTTCTAAGATATGGTAATCGTGTTCCTTTTGTGTCTGCTGTTTTGTTACCCTAAATCCCATTTCTCAAAGCTTGGGGGAAAAGAAATGTCTTTGAGGAATGCAGAAAAAAATGCGTCCGCGGTTATCTTTCTGCGGCAGCAGAGCACGGCCTTCCTCTTTCACGTGTCTTGTTGTCGCATTAAATGTCACCTAAAATGTGAAAAGGTTGGAATGAGGAGAAAGGAGCCGGAGTCTGTATAAATGGAGGATGGGTCACCTTGAGCACATGGCAGTGTTCAGAAATAATGAGGCCCGTCATGAGACGGAATCTCATTAGTAAGCGTACAGCAGTCAATGAGATGCTGTGGAATAAAGGAGCGATACTCACATGTAGTCTGTTACCGCTCAAGGTGAATCGACCGGTGATGTGTTCTGTATTTCCCATGAACCTGTGACTCCGTGTGATGTTCGGACTTTGATGTCACCCCATATATTTGTCTTGGCTTCTTAAGTGTCACGTCCTGGACCATCTGAGGAGCGGGGCTTGGCGCGGGAGGCCGCGGCCAGCTGGTAGACGCTTCTGCCGGTGGCGTCCGTCATTTGGCGCCAGGCGGGGGGAGAGCCCGTCGTGCGGATCCGCGTGATACGGCTGCGATTTGATGGCCCCTGCGGCCGTACCAGATCGGAGGGGAAGCCATTGTTAGTTAGCAGAGTCGTCCAGAGCGTTTAGGGTGGTTTGCTTCGGGAAAGATGGGAGAATCGCCCCCCTCCAAGGGTACTGAGGAATCCCACTATTGTTGGGACACCTGAGAATCCCCCCAAGACCGGTGGGGAAATTCAGGCCCAGAGACCTGAAACCTAATTGGGTGGGGGTCCCTGTTTACAGTTTCTTGGCTGGGGAGGGACTTGTGGTTATTGGGTGATACCAATCAGAACATCCACCAGTGCTCTGGGGGCAGTATCTCCCTCACAGCATGAGAGGCTATGCTAGGTACTCACTGGATGCACACAAGTCTGGCACTGACAGGAGAGTGCCGGCTGAGGTCCTGATGGGCAGGGCGAATGAATATTCAGTGTCGCAATGGAGCCCGGCACTCACAGCTTGGCCTGGGAACCCACGAGTTCCATACATCCAACTAGGCAATGCGGGGGTCATTGAGAAGGCTGCCACATCCATGACAGCTACGTGCATTTTTGTAAAACGTCACTGAAATACTCATCACAATATGAAAGTTACGCTCGTGTTTTGCCGCAGACGAGGGTAATTCTGTAAAATCCTCCTACAGTTACTACACGTCTAAGAATTTCTAAAAACAAATTGGGGCGGGAAATGGACGGAACACCCGAAATGTAAACTGAGATAGTGATTTGCAATTGTATCTGCACTGCTAAACCACAGATAAAGATCTTCTTTTTTTTCTTCCTATTTTTTTGACTGTGCTGGCTGAGGAAAGAGTGTAGTGAACTGGAGCAAAGCTTCAGAAACCGGAATCTGCGTAGACTGTGCAGTTTTGCAGAGAAACGAGGCGCTTCGCTCCACGCCCTGCAGCCCCACATGCCCTGCAGCCCCACACGCCCTGCAGCCCCACATGCCCTGCAGCCCCACACGCCCTGCAGCCCCACACGCCCTGCAGCCCCACACGCCCTGCAGCCCCACACGCGCTGCAGCCCCACACGCCCTGCAGCCCCACATGCCCTGCAGCCCCACACGCCCTGCAGCCCCACATGCCCTGCTAGCGCAAGCGGGTCTCATCTTCGCTTAAAAGTTTCTTTCTACCAGATATATCTAGGTTTATGTTAAAGTTAACTCCGGTGGGAGACACTGAATCGCTACGTTTAGCGCAAACAGGCTATGAATCAGCACCGCCTTTATCGTGGGGCTATTCGTTCCC
This sequence comes from Brienomyrus brachyistius, assembly GCF_023856365.1. Lineage (NCBI taxonomy): Eukaryota > Metazoa > Chordata > Actinopteri > Osteoglossiformes > Mormyridae > Brienomyrus > Brienomyrus brachyistius. The sequence continues at coordinate 22,737,898 of NC_064550.1, read as the reverse complement.
TACAGAGAGGTAATTACACCTGCAGAATTTCTTTTCCCGTCTGCGGGGGCTGCCTCCTTTTTACGGCGTCTTTACCGCACTGTGGGATCGGGCTGGTAAGGCAACGTACCTGTATGTGGTTAATTTGAGCCCACGACACCCCCCTGGCTTTTAAAATTACTCCTCTATACTGTTACTGTTTTCCACAAATTAGGTCGACCTACATTTAAATTTTGCATTTATTTATTTAGCAAGCCTCCCCCGTAAGGGGGACGCTTCAAGCCCTTACAGTGCAGTGCTTTTGAGGGAAACCCCTGTTTTGACCTATTGAATGTCCCTTACTGGATGCAGCACATTATGAGGGTCACGACAGACGAGGGAGGCCAACGTCTGCTTGTGGACCAGCAGCGGGAAATGGTAGAACACGTTTGTACCGTGCAGTCGTGTCACTGGGTCAGGTAAATTCATAGCTCAGCAACACCGGAGCGAGTTATTTTTGTTCATTTTTGAAGGGAGCTTTAAGTTATTCATTATTTCATTATTTTTTTATATATATACACACGCACATAAAAGTGCAGGATCTCCCTGGCGAGCCTTTGATGGGAGGGGGATGGAATATCGTGCAGATCTGATGTCTCTACTGGGGAGAGGGGCTGGCTTGCTGGCCATCCGGGTCTGGGACTCCGTGGTAATTAAGGTTTCGCGTCTGTCTCCTATCGACCACCGTAATCGATAGGAAATGAAGACTCCTCATGAAAGCCGGGGTGTCGTCCGGCAGGTTATTGTGGGCAGTTAAAATGCAGTGCAGTTAGAGAGATACTAATCAGCTTTGATTTTCTATGGCAGCTTCAGGTGGAGTGAGGATAGAGAGGATCTGCCAATCTGCAGAGCAAGGTTAGGTTAATTGTCCTTTTGGCTACTGTAGACTGACAGGAAGAGGAGAGATGGAGAAAGAGTGAGGGAGTATGAGATGGAGACAGACAGCTCTTCAACTCGGATTAGGGGGAACAATTTTCAACATGCCTGAGGGCTTCACCCCTCCTGTCAGCAGGCTTTGTCAGGTGTAGCGCGCAGTCCATTAACACACAATTAATGAATCCCTAATGAGCTTCCTTGGAAAGCAATTTCCCCATTAAGGGTGCGGATGAACCGCTGAAGACTGACCAGCCATTGGCCGGGTCTGCGGGCTGTGCTGCCCTTACCCCGGGGAAGGAGGGCAGGATGTGTCAACAACGTTAGGGTTGTTAACCCTACTTCCTAGCGGCGACAAAAGACTAAAGGATGATAAATGACCACACAACTCGCTATCAGAAAGTACCCTTACATTTTTTTTCTCTCTCGCAGGGATTGCTTCTTGTAAAATGTCTAAGTTACATGTTAAATAAATAGAAGGAAAGATTTGGGTTGAAATTTGAGCCGGGTTAGGGTTAGGATTAGGATTAGATTTCACGTCACCTGTTATTGCATTCCTTTGGTATTTTCTGTTCAGCTTTGTCCCTCCTCTGTCGTTGGTGCAGCAAAAGGTTTTACACGAACTAATGGGTTTTAGTCAGCATTTAGAGAAACATTAAAGGTGTACCGTGTCTCAAAGGGGCTGAAATGCAGAGGGGGGAGGTCTTCGCAGTCTTTTCATTCTGACCTGGAAACAGAAGACTGCCTTGAAAAGCGAGCATTTTCATGGCTAAGCTGTATGCTTTTGAAGACAACAACCAGCAAGGTGTCGCGCTTTATTTTGATACAAAAAGTGCATCGAGATCAACGTTCGCGAGACCTGAAACCACAGTGACGTCACATAAGCTGCCTTCATGGAAAATAAAAAGCCTTTTATCTCTGTTTCCGTGAGGCCTCCTTACCTTCTTTTTCTGTAGCCTTCAGGGTAAGACGACAGGACTAGACTTCAATGAGTGGTACCTTCTGCAAGCTCCTAAGACCGAAGTATAGCCTGATAATCTAAGCCTGCCACCAACCTGCTGCCAAGAAGCACGTGGAAGATGTAGGTTTCTGATTTAATCAACACGTTCACTACCTGTAACCTGCTTCACGAAAACAAGTCAGTTGAGGGCTTGTTTTGTTCCAAAGGTGAGAGAACGGTGTCTGCAAGCACATGAAATGGTTTCTGGCGTGATATGAGTACAGGCAACTGAGAAAATAACTCAGTACTCCACCTGCTGCTGTCTGGGTAGCGCTACAAGTGTGAGCAACAAGCTAATGGAACCGATCCAGAAGAGCACTGCAAGTCTGGTTAGAATCTCTCTTTGTTCAAACGTTATAGCTCATGCTCTTCCTTCATGGTTCCATGTTGGATGAAGACCATGTCGGCCACATATTTTCACGCAGGATCAAATCTCCAGGGCACATGGGTGTTTTGGGCCCGTTCTGGGTGGCGGTTCTGGGTAATCCGGTCCGTTCTTGAGTGTGTGTGGTTTGTGTGCTGCGCTCCCATACCGATTTGGCCAGGAGTGAGTCATCACACCACCGCCGCCTCGGGCCTGTGCCGATGACAGCCGGCTTTCTGGCTGGTGGTGCGGCTGGTAGGAGTTTCTCATCGTCCTTAAAAAGGACGGAGCTGTGAAAATAGATCAATACCAAACGGCAAATGTGAAAATGGTACGAGGCTGCAATCACCCTCAGGGCTTCAAATGCTTAGCCTGAAATATTATGTTTACTGTTACTAATATACTCCTGCAATTAAGAACTTCTGGGTCAAAGTGTTTTTATTTTGCTTAGTTACATTTTTATTTAGTATCCTCTTTGTGTTCAGTGAAGGATGTGGCGTTCAGTAGACCTGAGGGGTTACTTTCTGAAGGGTGTGGTATTCAGTTGAGCTGGGGGTTACCTTGGGGGGGGTGTGGTGTTCAGTCGAGTTGATAGGTGCCGCGTGTGTCCTGTTTGTGTGGGCTGATAGGGCTTGCTGCTACAATCCATGGGTTTACCAAAAGATAACACGCTAAGCTAACCGCAGCCTGTGACGCAGCAGTACGGGTGTCTATTAGCATGGCTGATTTGGGTTCAGTACATGTGACATGCCACATTCAGTTTTTAATCAGTACATGCCACCTACGGAATTAAACAGCAAACCAACAAGCCCATTACGTTACATGAGAAAGCACGTATTTGATATGCTTGTAAAATGATCATGCTCTGTGGGATTTGTGCAAAACGTTGCATCACGCCGTGATACAGTAGTGCAGAAATGGAGGTATTTTTGGATAACTCGCCTGGGGCTGCTTATGAGATTATGGCCAGTGCTGCCCACAGTGCGTGACCGTGGGCTGAGTGGAGCTGCGCGGGGGCTTGATGCGGTGGTCTGCACTTCCCCCATGCTTGGTGCTGGTGGTGGCTTCTGTGTGTGTGTGTGTGTGGATTAGGTTTATGGTACATTGTGGGGACAAAATGTTCCCCACAATGTGATAAAAAAAACTGTTATTTTAACGTAGTGGGGACTCCACAAAGATCTGAGAATGCAATAAAAAAAATGCAGAAAGTCTCCTATTTGGACCTGAATTGTCCACCTCTGAGGAAATGGCACCCGGGTCCCTGGAGTTGGGGGCTCGCAGTCATACTGATGGAGTCTGTGTTGAAGCTCGTTGGGTCTAGAGGACACTGCCGGAGGACCGTTTCGAGGTTTGGCCCAATGGAGGAAGCAGAAAGGACGACGGCCATTCTGGTTTCGACACAAACACAGGAGAATTTGATGTAATATAGTTAATAGCACAGGTGATGTGACTCCCCAGGCCGGCCTCACTCGTCCCTGAGACATCCCCCCCCCCCACCTCACATTTCGGAATATCCCTTGAGCAGACACATCCCATCAGGCTGTAAGGGCCAACAAGCGGCAGGTCGCAGGTGGACCAAGCAGACAGACGGGATTGCAAACCCGACCCCCCTCCCCCGATGTCATACACTGGGGAATGGACAGCTCCTCCCCCCCCCCCCCCCATCAACTGAGGGCAAAGCCGCCACGGCTGTGAGCGTCCCCCCACCCATCTGTGTTTCCGAGATTGAGGGGCGGGCGGGGGCTCATCCTCTTTTATTCTCCATCTTCACAGGCGACTATTGCACCAGACAGGAAAGGTCAGGGTTTTCCACGGGAGTACCAGGGACCCGATTAGCCCCCTCCCCCACACCAATGTACTGAAAGTCTCTGGCCAGCCACTTCTTACAAAAGCAAATCCCCCCACACGCAACCACGTGGCCCGTTTACCTAACGTGTCGTTTAATTGTGCGAATGCAATGCTGCTTTGCTGGCAGGAGATGCCTGCTCTCGACGCAGCCATCTGACGGCCCGGGATGCTGATGGACGCCACCTTCAGGTGGGGCTCCATTTTCCCCTCTCTAAACCCGTTATGGAAGAGCGGGTTTCTCGTGCAAATCCCTGTGCCCTCAGGAGCTAAACCAGGTCGTCTCTTTATTAAGAAGTCTGTAGATGTGGAAGGAAAGCCGTAAAGATCTGAAATTACTCACGGCAGGTGGTAACGCTGTGTTAAATGTGATTTTGTTGGTCTCTCAGTGCGAGCCAGAACTATAGTCTCCGGTGTGTAAACTGCTAGATCTTAGCCTTTCTATCTTTGCTAGAATTTATCTAATTTCATAACTTGCCCAGATAAGATATCCCACATTTGCGTACTCAGGCACTTTCATGTCGTAAAATGTTTACAGAGATGTTGAGTGTGCTTGGTTACCAAAAAGAATCAGCGTCATAGCTGCCTTGTTCGTATGTATATTCACAAGTCTGTTTTTGAGTCCTATAAGAGGTGGGGATTTCCAGGATGAACAGTGAAAGGAAATATTAAGTAGCTGTTTTAATTTCCTGGCAGTTTTACAGGGCTTGCAGTCCTTTCTTATATGACCCGTCTGAATCCCAAATGGTGTCCGTGAAGTTTGCGAAGTCGAGACTCATCACTGGATGGGATTGTGACACTGCAAAGTTTGTCACGAATGGCTGCAATCCACAGCCCCTGGGACGCACTCCCAGAACTACGCACCTCATTCACGTGTCTGTTAGCCGCTCGGCACAGTTCAGACGAATTGTGATGACTTGATGACGCACAGAAGATTTTTAAGAGGATCTGTCACTTCTCTGGGTTCCCGCGTCAGAGAATCACAGGAGTTTGTTCAGTTTGTTTGAAGTTAAGCACTGAAATCATATTCAGCTGCTCAGAACAGATGGTGAATTTTCAGTGTATGGAGGGAAAAAAAAATCTCAGATCATTTGGAAATCCAGGTTTGATGTTCTAGAATATTATTGAAGGATCGCATATGGGATTCGGTGGAATGCTGGCTTGTACAGTACACTCATCCACAGTGGGTTGGGGGATAGATAATTCATTTAGCATGATTGAGGTGCAGAGTGCGCAAGTTGAAAGGCTTGTAGCGGGATAGCAGGGCTCCACTGAAGAGGTTGCACAGGAGAAACGATAAGGAAACACGCTTTTTATGCACGATCCGACAAGGCCGGATGTTAAATGTTAAAACTATGGAGAGGACGCAGGGTAAGAGTGGAATGCCTGGGGTCCAGCCATGCTGTTAATGAGACACGCGTCATGTGACCTTCTGAGAAACGATGGCCAAAGCCAGCGTAAGGTTCATACGTCGACGATCATATGGATGCTTCAGACGAAGGCTTTAGGATAATTAGTGGAGAAGAATGGGCCCATTACACACAATCAGGCAATTCTGCATGACGAAGGAGAAGCTGCAGGACTGAGATCTCTGATGGGAGCCTCTGTCTTAGCCAATGACATTCCGGCTAATTAAACTGGATAATTGTGCCGCTCTCAGTTGGGGACACGTGGACAACCATGAAACCGCCTCTGTGCACAAATGTTACTGTTTAGACATGATTACATCTACAAACGCGTGTTTTTCTGGTTTAGCGTATAGTGTAATGTGCATGTAGTTTGCCAGCTAATGTTATTTTATTTGAAGCCATTAATTTAACATGATTTTACCCTGCAGGATAATTCAATTAGACTCAGTAGTATAGCAAGATACGTCCTGAGAATCGAACCCGCGACCCTAGGGTGCATGTGAATAACAACTATGCTGCGGCGATTATGTGTGGCATGAGAAATAAGTGATATTATCGAGAGGTGTGAGATGCCAGTTTTTGGGCTCATTGACGTCATGCGACGGGGGGGATTTTCTGCAGTCGTTACGAGACTTTCGGGTCAGGCAGAAGACGCGGCCCAGCTCGACATCTTGCGTCTGTTTGGTGCAAATCACAAGCTCTTCGCTAAGTGGGTCAGCCACTGACAAGCTAGTAGGGGTTTCGGTTTTAGGTTTTTGCATATGAAGCCGCATGCTGCCTGTTTATCTGCAGTTCCCTTTGGTACCTATGGGTGCTGCTATAGAGACAGCAGGCCACATCTTACTCCGTAATGTTTAGTAGAAAAGTTTTAGAAGATCAACTTACTCTGCATTTAATTGTCACTGAGGGGCATGTTCTAAATGTATCTAGCACAATATTTAGCTAAACCAATTACATAAAATTGATAAAATCATTACTATACTTGAACTACTTTGGTAAGATAATTTTGTTAACTTTTAAGCCAGTATTTATATGTTTAATAAGAAACCTGCATTTGACAATTAAACTTATTTATTGATGCTTTTTTTTCTTTAAATTCTATAGGACTAAACATTATGGCTCAGTTCTGGTGTCAAACGAATTAAATCGACCTTAGGAGTGAAATGTGTGTTTGGAGACAGAGACCAGAGCAATTAGGACAAACACTGGTGATTACTGGTAACAATTAGGGAAATGTAAAGGCCCATAATCCTCTGCAGAGAGACCAAAGAGGCTTTGGGTCTGGGGCACCATTAAGGGATCATTTGGGTCTGAGTCTAGCAGGATTGATGTGGACTGAGTATCTCTGCGTGTTTGGGGGGGGGGGTGTAGTTTAGGGTCTGCTTCCGACCAACAAAACACAAACTGGTTTTTGCCTCCATAAATTTTGTTGGAAAATATCACTTCGATGAAGTCAAAGTTGCTGATGATGAAGATGACGTTGATTTAGATGAGGTGGGCGCGACCCTCGACTACAAATGCACAACTCTGACGCATGGATGCACCGGGAATATTTGTTGGTTGGTTTTCAAATGACTTTTATTGCGTTGGCTTGTCCTGCAAAAAGGACGCCGGCGAACTCCTGCACACATTGTGGCTTCTCGTACCTGCCCAGGCATATCGCTGTGTTCTGTCCAGAATTATGCCACCCCCGCCCACCGATCGACAAGGATCTGCTTAAAAAGGGAAACAAAAGGGGGGAGGGGGGCAGTGTGACACATAGCCGTCTCCATGGAGACGCGCCCGGCTACCCCCAGTTGTGTCGCTTTGATCGTTTAACCTCACGTCCCGGTGCGATTCGTGGGGAGCCAGCACGGGGGGAAGGCGGCCCCCCAGGTGCCAGTTTCCTCAGACGCCCGTTTCCTCTCTACCGCTGCGTTCTCTTTCTTGAAATACGGAAATGCGGCGTGGCGGTGACCGCCGTGCAGCGATGCATGTCACTCCCCTGCAGCTTCCCACGCCTTCCTGCCCCGCAGAGATATTTTCAGCGCAGAGCGTGAGTCATCGCCATATAAATATTTAAGGTATTACCAAGTAGTGATTAAATACGTGGATGTGCTGATTCAACACAAGAAAAGGTTTTTTTTTATCGAGCAGCGTGGAGGAGCCCTAATTCGTGACTGTTCTTAAATTATTGCCATGCAAATGCCATGCATCTCCATTTCAGAGCCAGACTGAATGTTATCTCACTCTTCATGTGTCTGTTCAGTGGAAAATTGAGTCGTTGAGCTGTTGTGTCGCCCTATGTTTGCCCCCCTTCGGCCCCCCCAGTTAAATGTCACCTCTTCTGCTTCAGATTTTTGTCAGCGCCTGGCCTCAATGCCAAGGTGTCTTATAGCCTGATCATGACCGACCCAACCCCCCTCCCCCACACCCTCCGGTCCTGCAACTGTCATCCCCCCCCCTCCTCTTAGGATCACAGAGGGTGCAACGGTAGCAGCAGTCAGCAGGGGGTGCACCTGCAAAAACTCATCATGCATTTTTGTAAACATGATTAGCCAACTGAGACACGGCACTGTCAGCAAGCCTTAAAGGTTGGCACCATTCCCATCCCAGTTCATACATGTCTAATGGTGAATCAGGCCATAAAGGTTGGCACCATTCCCATCCCAGTTCGTACATGTCTAATGGTGAATCAGGCCTTAAAGGTTGGCACCATTCCCATCCCAGTTCGTACATGTCTAATGGTGAATCAGGCCATAAAGGTTGGCACCATTCCCATCCCAGTTCGTACATGTCTAATGGTGAATCAGGCCTTAAAGGTTGGCACCATTCCCATCCCAGTTCGTACATGTCTAATAGTGAATCAGGCCTTAAAGGTTTGCACCATTCCCATCCCAGTTCGTACATATCTAATGGTGAATCAGGCCTTAAAGGTTGGCACCATTCCCATCCCAGTTCGTACATGTCTAATGGTGAATCAGGCCATAAAGGTTGGCACCATTCCCATCCCAGTTCGTACATGTCTAATGGTGAATCAGGCCATAAAGGTTGGCACCATTCCCATCCCAGTTCGTACATATCTAATGGTGAATCAGGCCTTAAACGTCCGCTCCAGTTACTTACAGTATCTGAGAAAGATTGTGCAAACAGGTCTATGTACATCGTGACCTGGAGAAAGGGCAGAGTGTGGGGTAGCATGTACTACTGAACTGTGTGTTTAAAAGGCAAGCAACTAAATATTAAAGTAGTAAAAACCCGCAAGGTCTGTGGTTTACTTGGACACAGATTGAAGTCGATTACACAACAAATGCATTTTATCATAATATCTCACAACACATTGGTCAGCGAGTTCTCCATCGACTTGCTGTCCTATCAACAAATGCCCCAAAAATAGAAAACGTTTGATTTGACTTTCATCTTTAATTCTGTAAGCTCTCTCTATAAATGAATAATATATGCATTGATTTATTGACTGACCTTGCGACCCTGACCAGGAGAAGTGGTTAGAAGATGGATGAATGGATAATGGATTGGAAACCATTAACTAGCCTATACTACACGTGACGGTTATTTATGAAAAGTACTGTACATGACTCACAATGTTGAGTCGTCCAGTACAGTAAATGCATAATATTGAATTATTACATTATATCATTTAATTAAATCTGCCCTGATTGATGAGAAGCCTTATACCTTTAGCCACTTTTTGTGTTTAAGGCTTCAGCTTGTAATTCTCCGTAACTTAGCTTTGCGATAAGCCCCTGATAACTATTCCCACTAAAGCGTGTCCTTTCTCATGCAAATATATATCATCAAGCGGCTCTGTGTTTAGCTAAACCTTTACGAATCATGCGTTTGAGGCCTGTAGGCCTGTCAGAGCCACGTGCGGGCGGACCAGCGAGTCGACGGGAGAGAGGTGCTCCACGGCTGGCGGCTCGTGGGGAATGACGAGAGAGATGTGATTGATTTTCATGGCTGACTTGAGGATTGAAGAAGGAGAGACTGTGGTCAGAAGAACAGCAGAGTAGCAGTAGCCTGGTACTGGGATAGCATAGAACCTAAATCCGACGCCACGGCCTCCCAAGTTAACCTCTGCTGAGTCTGTGTGTGGGATGGGCAAACATGGGCCTGGTGGCTCAGAGGGCAGCGAAGACAGGAAACAAGAGAGACTGAGGGAAACAAGAAAGATTGATGTGCTAGGATGGCTAATGCTAGGCTGGTTAACACTAGGATGGCTAATGCTAGGCTGGTTAACACTAGGATGGCTAATGCTAGGCTGGTTAACACTAGGATGGCTAATGCTAGGCTGGTTAACACTAGGATGGCTAATGCTAGGCTGGATAACACTAGGATGGATCATGCTAGGCTGGTTAACACTAGGATGGCTAATGCTAGGCTGGATAACACTGTGATGGCTAATGCTAGGCTGGATAACACTAGGATGGCTAATACTAGGCTGGTTAACACTAGGATGGCTAATGCTTGGCTGGTTAACACTAGGATGGCTAATGCTAGGCTGGATAACACTGTGATGGCTAATGCTAGGCTGGTTAACACTAGGATGGCTAATGCTAGGCTGGATAACACTAGGATGGCTAATGCTAGGCTGGATAACACTAGGATGGCTAATGCTAGGCTGGATAACACTGTGATGGCTAATGCTAGGCTGGATAACACTAGGATGGCTAATGCTAGGCTGGATAACACTAGGATGGCTAATACTAGGCTGGATAACACTAGGATGGCTAATGCTAGGCTGGATAACACTGTGATGGCTAATGCTAGGCTGGATAACACTAGGATGGCTAATACTAGGCTGGTTAACACTAGGATGGATCATGCTAGGCTGGTTAACACTAGGATGGATCATGCTAGGCTGGTTAACACTAGGATGGCTAATGCTAGGCTGGTTAACACTAGGATGGATCATGCTAGGCTGGTTAACACTAGGATGGCTAATGCTAGGCTGGATAACACTGTGATGGCTAATGCTAGGCTGAATAACACTAGGATGGCTAATGCTAGGCTGGTTAACACTAGGATGGCTAATGCTAGGCTGGTTAACACTAGGATGGATCATGCTAGGCTGGTTAACACTAGGATGGATCATGCTAGGCTGGTTAACACTAGGATGGATCATGCTAGGCCGAATAACACTAGGATGGCTAATGCTAGGCTGGATAACACTGTGATGGCTAATGCTAGGCTGAATAACACTAGGATGGATCATGCTAGGCTGGTTAACACTAGGATGGATCATGCTAGGCTGGATAACACTGTGATGGCTAATGCTAGGCTGGATAACACTAGGATGGCTAATGCTAGGCTGGTTAACACTAGGATGGCTAATGCTAGGCTGGATAACACTGTGATGGCTAATGCTAGGCTGGTTAACACTAGGATGGCTAATGCTAGGCTGGTTAACACTAGGATGGCTAATGCTAGGCTGGTTAACACTAGGATGGCTAATGCTAGGCTGGATAACACTAGGATGGCTAATGCTAGGCTGGATAACACTAGGATGGCTAATGCTAGGCTGGTTAACACTAGGATGGCTAATGCTAGGCTGGATAACACTAGGATGGCTAATGCTAGGCTGGATAACACTAGGATGGCTAATGCTAGGCTGGTTAACACTAGGATGGCTAATACTAGGCTGGTTAACACTAGGATGGCTAATGCTTGGCTGGTTAACACTAGGATGGCTAATGCTAGGCTGGATAACACTGTGATGGCTAATGCTAGGCTGGTTAACACTAGGATGGCTAATGCTAGGCTGGATAACACTAGGATGGCTAATGCTAGGCTGGTTAACACTAGGATGGCTAATGCTAGGCTGGATAACACTAGGATGGCTAATGCTAGGCTGGATAACACTAGGATGGCTAATGCTAGGCTGGTTAACACTAGGATGGCTAATGCTAGGCTGGTTAACACTAGGATGGCTAATGCTAGGCTGGATAACACTAGGATGGATCATGCAGAGCCCCATTCATGACAAAAGGATAAAAATAGTATAAATGGTGGCAGTATCTTTCTTTTTTGTTCCCAGGATGTATTAAACTGTGGGCACGTTTTAGTAATTTGTTCCCTGGTTTTAGCTAAATACGGCCACAATTTAATTAAAGCCAGAGAACAAATTACTAAAACGTGGGCATGAAATATAAATTATCATTATCGTTCCCATGATCAGAGGCATATGTTTCATATTATAATTTTTGGTGAGGGGGTGTTTCAGGATCAGAGGTGTGACGTCACCTCGCTTTATAAGGCGATTCTGTAGTAGTTCTGTACACAGTTCGTTTTTGTATTTGTGAACAAATGCTGTTACAATTCCTATATATAAAGTGATATTCATCTTTCTGTTTTTACCGAAATCCATCTTCACTAATATGACAGTCTAAGTGCGGTAATGTCCTGCATTATGTACGGTGAATTTGCAGGAATTATTAAAATTATGCACAAATCACGATAAATGTCAGACCATGAATGACAGGCCCTGCGCTGTGGAATAATGACCTCATTCAGGGTCCACTATGGTGCCCCTGTCAGTCTCCTGCACCCTGTCTTCTCTCACAAGCGTCCTAACTTTCCAGAAATAATCACTAGCACAAACACAACATGCATAAAGTAATGACTAGGAGATCTTCTCATGGAACCCAACAGCAGTAAATATAGGGGAATTACTGGATCTCTACGTAGCGATAAATGGGGCTTTCTGCCAGCACTATTTATGAACTAAATGATTCTGGAGTTTCTGGTAACTGAGTAACTAACTTTATGGTGTTTGCAAAATAAATGCCAGGTCTGGCCTCGTTTTTTGACGGGCTTCTTACTCATTCTCATGCCCAGACAGCAATCGCAGTGGGATGAGACTGTGACTGACAAAAGCGCTATTTACCGCTGCGTTACTGTCTGTGCTGTGCTAGAGATCCAATAAATCCCCCAAGTTCAGCACCCAAGCTTCTGTGAAGTAGGAGTTTAGACTAAACCATTTTAACAGAAGGTAGGTGTTCTCTAGGCAAGAGCTGCCGAAAAACAACTTTAAATTATATGACGAGATATATGTGTTTTTGTTTTGGAATGCAATTATTGAGGGTGACATTCCCTCCCCTATATCTATGCCAGTGCCCATGGCATATTAAAACATGGCTACGATATATATGTAATTTTTAATGTTATGTCTTGAGAGGGGCTCCGTAGGATCATACTAGGATGGCTATCGCTAGGCTGGGTAACGCAAGGCTGGCTAACGGTAGGCTGAATAATATTAGGCTGGCTAATGCTAGGATGAGTAATGCTAGGCTGGCTAACGCTAGGCTGAGTAATGCTAGGCTGAGTGATGTTAAGCTGGGTAACGCTAGGCTGAGTGATGCTAGGCTGAGTGATGTTAGGCTGGCTAATGCTAGGCTGAGTAATGCTAGTCTTGTTAATGCTAGGCTGAGTAATGCTAGGCTTGTTAATGCTAGGCTGAGTAATGCTAAGTTGGCTAATGCTAAGCTGGTTAATGCTAGGATGGGTAACATTTGGGTGGCCAAAGCCACGGTGGCTGACCCACGTGTGGAGGGCCACATGAAATGAATAAAATCACATTTTTAAGAAAAGGATAAATGTAAAGCTGCTAGTGAGCTGGGGAGCTTCGAACTGACAGCCGGAGCTGAAGATGGGGATCAATTTCCTGAACGATGTGGCAGTTTTTTTTAATTAATTTCAGTAATTTCAGTCCCCAGGAAATGTTCCTCTGTTTTATAACAAACACCTTAATGCTCTGAGGTAGAACTCAGAATGTCAGCACAGGTAGCACTGGGTTCATTGTATACTTACCCTTAAATTAAGGATTGCATTTAAACGTTGAATCATTTACATTTAAGAGCTTACATTAAGGATTACATTTAAAAGATGAAAAGAGCCCCAGGAACCAGTAGCATCCCCTTGCCAGCTCCTCGCTGCCCCAGTCTTTCACTCGTACCCTGGCTTTGACGGCCAGATGGGAGCCTGTCACGGCCTTCCATGGTCGGGTACCATGTTCACGAGCGACTATCTCTGCCTTCATTTGGTCCTGATCCTATTTTCTCTGTTCCTTCACCTTGGAGAGGTCAAGCCAATGACCCAATCTGCGCAGGACTGCGCAGACAGGTCCAAAGAAGGCCCGATCAGCGTAAGGGCTCAGAGCGCACAGACAGGCGTTGGAAGGCCTCGTGTACCAAGCCATGCATGTGTTTGGATGCAGGTTCTAGAAGAGCGTGTAAACGAGACATGCAGGTTCTGGGAGAGTGTAAATGTGACAATTGATCGCAAACTGGATAACATCACGGAGAAGCTTACAGCTTTGCAAAAATTATTGGATGGCAGAGACCAGCGTGGACATTAGGGGAGCTGGAAATTACACCTTCTCGCCCGGAAACCCAAACAACCCTATTCTATCAGGTTTTGGCTCCCCCCAATCAGCACTGGCCTCGGCCAAGGCCGCTGCTGAACGAACAACTCCCCCAGAAGAACCAGACAGTGAGACTCTCTTGCATTCCTCTCCCCCAATCCCACGGACTGACCGCACCCTCCCCCCATCCCACGCCTTCGCTGCTTCATACCCCCAGCGTGAACAGGCGGGTCTGTGACCAGCGCCCTCGTGGCTACAGGACCGGATGGCTGTCTGTCTGTGCTGGACTACCTCCACCTCCCCATTTCCCTCACCTGTTGCAAGTTGTGTCATTTTATATTATAAGGCGTAGTGACCTTGTGCTTATGATGCTGAGGTGTTTTTTTTCGGTTCCTACAATGTCCTCCCCACTGGAGTACAGTCTGGGGGCTGTTTTTTTATTCTCCTCCTCTCTCTTTATGTTATTCTGTTTCTTTTCTTCTCTCTGTTTGCCCCTGTCTTCCCGACCTGTCTACCCCCTACTGTGATGTTTGTGTATACGTATGGTCGGGTTGATGGCCAGTTTTTTCGCTGGTACTTGTGACCAGTGACATGGTGTATTGCAACAGCAATAAAGGGTTCTCATCATCATCATCATCATCATCATCATGTGACATGCAGATTCTGTGATAGTGTGTAAACATAACATCCTCTTGGGATTTTATTGGAAAAGCAGGCAATTCGCATCACAGTGAACATGTACACACACATACCGCAGACCTGCCTGCAAAACTTCCTCTGGCTAACTAGTATCACATGGGGATTTTTTTCCATCACTGCGAGTAAAACTTGCTGCATGAGACCCCTGAGAATTTAAAGCTCTGGGGTCTACGTTCATGTCGAGGCATGCGGTCGTTTTTTTTCCGTGCCCGGCCTCACATTTCCTGTCTGTTTCCCAGGCTTTAAAGTGCATTTGGGTGATTTATTTTTTCACTTTGAAGACTGATGTGTGTTTCCGCCCTCCCTTGCATTGACAGCACCCCCCAGGAAAAACTGCACCATGTTGAACACTAGGATTAATTGCAAGTTGTGTGATGTCTTTGCCGATGGAAAAAAATCAGGTCGAAATATGTGTCGACAATGGATAACGTGGATGACGCGGATGACATGAGATGTCTGCAGATGTTTGCTGCCTTCTCAGTGGGGGGTCCGAGAAGCTCATGAGCTCAGATGGTTTTTCAGCTGTCGTTCCGACGAGTCCATCAAACGTGTGATTCGCGCAATACTTCGATCAAGTGGTTCTGCGGGATCTTGGTGGCCAGCTTCCTTCCTTGGTATCTGTGCTGTTTTGTACTTGTTAACATAAATTAAAAATCAATTTGAGTTTTGCCGAGTTTTTTTTAATGCAGTCTAGAAGATTCTACTGAGCCGTCAACTCGTTTGCATGTTTAATAGCACATGGTCCATCTACAGGAAGAGATGAGGGCCAAGCACGCTAGTCTGATGGTGAAACGTTACTGATCTTGAGATGTTTTGTCCAGTGAACGTGGTCATGTGACCTAATGAATGAGCGGGTGACATCACGGTGAGACCCCTGATATGCTTTTTGCTACAACACATGTGCATGTGCCTCTGTCTGTGCAGGTAGTGTGAAGCAGCCCCTCTGGCTGAGTAGGATCCTCCCTTTCTCCACCCTCACCTCCACCCCAGCTCCACCCAGCACATGGCCTCCATGCCGGGCGTCCCCACATCCTCCATCACCAAGGTGCTGCTCCTGGGCGCCATCGCCGCTGCCTCCGCCTTCGTGGTGACCATCCTCATCGTGCTGCTCTGCATGGGTTGCCAGAGGTGAGACCCCCTGCGCATGTCTGCATGTGGGCTGGACCTCACTTTTGCTCATCTGCTGCCCACCACGACATGGACGAACTTGGAAAACAAATTAAATATTTGCTACATGCTTTTATCCAAAGTGACATACATTTTGAAGAAGCAGGATCTGAAAATCTCTGGAGCAATTGTGGGATTAAGGGCCTTGCTTTTGGGCCCAACTGTAAAATTACTCTGCTGACCCTGGGATTTGAAGCAGTAACCATCTGACCTCAGGCACAAGGTCCTAACCCACTGAGAGTAGCAATTAAGACAGTAGCATCATATAGTTGCTTGGACCCACCTTTTCTACAATCTGATTGGTTATCTCTCTGAACCAATTATTTATCATTCTGCCCTCAGAACATTTAAGAAAAACTCCCATGAGCTTTAACATCATGACAATGTTGATGAGACAGACAGAGACGTCAGAGTGACCCTTGACTTGGACCCTGGGCTCTAGGAATTACCAGGAGAACATCAGAAGTCGCTAGTGGGTGGTAACAGGAGGGGTGCTGCGATTGGCCAGTGCCAGCCCTTCATATCTGAATGAGCTGGATGCAGAGGTTTGCGGCTATGTCATTAAACAGAGCATCGCCAAGGGAGCATCAGGCCACAGTTTAAGTCAGGAATCAGAGTATTATGTTACTATGGATACTGCCAGCATCTGGACCATGCTGCTGATGCGATGCCAGTTTTGTGAATTATGTAAAGCGTGGTCACCAGTGTCCATGGCATCGTCGTGGTTACGCACAGCTGCAGGCGTCCCTTCCTCAGTGGGGGAGTGTCACATGATCAAGCTCAGCACTCTTGAAGAAACACCAGTGCAATGCGTTGGGTCCTGTCCTGCAAATCCCACAGCAGCATGTAGCTCAGTGGGTAAAGCTTATGCCCAGAAAGTCATGGGTTCAGATCCCATAATCGGCAGAGTATATCCCCATTGGGCTTACGAGCAAGGCCCATAACCTACTGAATGACCCTCCTCTCTGACCCCAAACATTCCTCACTTTGCACAAAAGTGCCTAGTAGATAAATTAATGTTTAATAAAAATGGCCAGTGAGGGTCAGGCCAACAACTGCACTTAGAGCCCTGGAGTAAGATTTCACACAGCCTGTAAGATTCCACGCGGTCTGTAAGATTTCACACAGTCTGTAAGATTCCACGCGGTCTGTAAGATTCCACGCGGTCTGTAACAAAGATATTTCCGTTGCAGCCCTGAGCCTGGTTCCTATATAGTGTTACCTCACTAAATGCACCTGAAATTGAATTTCACATTAATGTTTTTCTTTTAATGTTGCATGCAGGTCCTTAGCCAGGAATAAATTTTATGGGGGTCTGGCAACCGTACTGATAGGTCCCCCTATCAGTTTTGCTAATGAGGGAGGGGAGCTCCGTACATTACACTGACCACTGACCTGAAGCAAATATCGAGGTGTTTCACTACCTGGCTACATGCATCACTGTAACAAAATAATTTGGGGGGTGGGAACAGGCTTCTAATCCATTATTTTTCTATGTGACTATGAGCCTGATTTTGTGTGTAATAATCAGGACGCTGAATGAGCAAGACCCCAAACTCTGTGTCCAGTTTATTCCAAAGCTACTCCAGAAAATTCACTCAGCGGTTTTTGAAACAGAGGTTGGCAATCGTACCTAAGTAAAGGAAGGTGCTGTCTGTCCGTCCCGTTCCTTCAGTTTCGGTGTATGCTGAGAGACGGCCTGGAGGGGGGTGGAGGTGAGGCGGATGATCGTCAGAGCCCCATTTAAAAATACACTTGGATGGTAAAGTAGATTCAGACACGCAGGCTGCTCGCTGAGCCACAGCGTCACCTAGTGACCAGCATGAAGCATTACACAACTTCTAAATGTAATTCTTTTAGCAGTGAACTGAGCGGGCCTGTACAGCAAGGCAATGCAGAGGAACATCTGTTATGTCCCTGGTTTTGTTTGTCAAGTTCAGAGTAAAGAATCTGCCCTAAATTATGCCTGAAAGGCTTAGGTTGGTTGCCAGGCAACAGCATGTGCTTATTAATAAAGTCTGACCTGCCTGGTTGTTATAGAGTTCAGTCAGTATGCTTTGGTAACATTACATTTATTTAATTTAGCAGATGCTTTTGTCCATGTGCTCGTGAGGAAAGCATGGGGTCTAAGCTCGGGATCAGTTGAGCTTAAGATTCTTGCTTATGGACCAAACAGTGAGGGACTACTGTGTCAGCAAAGGGATTCGAACCCACAACATGGTCACAGATACATAACCTACTGAGATACACACTGCTTGGGACCCAAGGACAGCTGCCAGCAGGCATTTTGGAATATCAGCGAGGCATCTGGGGAAGGACTGTGACTCTCATTGGTTCAGGAGGTTGTAGGTTTGAGACAGACATTCTGGTTGGAGTGAATACAAGGTAATTGTCAGTGCCCCAGTAGTGAGGAATGGATGCCTTATATCTGGCTCACACCCAGTCCAGTACACCTGCAGGCTACTCACTCCCACGCTGTGACATGGACCATGGTGCATTACATCTTTCTTACAGTAGGGGGCAGTATTGAGGGGCTGCCCTCAAACCTGAGCAAGCCTGCCCTTTCATTCTCCTAGTTTCCGTTTCCACGGCAATGCAGTGTCCTCCGATGTGCATCACATTTTTTTGCTCGATTTGTTTTCAGGAAAAGGAGGAGAAGGAAACTGCAGGCAGATGGAGAACGATACAGCCTGGTAAACGCGGTGAGTTCGCTGGGTGCCTGATCGTCTGGCTGGTGCCCTTTCCTGATCGCGACTGACCTGACCTCCGCCTTCCAGCAGGGGGCACTGCGGCAGTCAAAGCTGCGTTCCTTCAGCAAGTCCGACACAAGGCTGCATGAAATGAGCCGACTGACCTGCAACGGTGGTGGTGAGTCACAATGGGGCCCTGGTAGAATCAGTGCCGCTCCGGGGCATTGTGGGCCTCTCCTGTCACTTGAGCCCATAAACCAGAGTGACAGCGAGTGACAGCAAGTGACAGTGGCACTTTCTGAAGAGAAACGACTGACATGACCTCAGAGGAATGTGCCCGCTGACAGGACCTGTGATATATTACCCCTTTTGCATTAGATGAATGGTAATGTTGACGTCAGTGTGGCTTTTGAAGCGATAAATATCCATCTGTTTAAATCTCAGGCATTTCCATGCAGAACTTTATAAAGAGGGCTTGTGTTTTGGACCCCCAGGCACCACAAAGCACCGGCCGGCCAGCATGGACCTTCTCTACATGTCCAGTCGGAGGTCCAACACGGACCTGCGCTTGATCCACCCCCGGCAGCTGCCAAAGGCGCCCTCTGGTGGTGTGGATGACCGCGAGCACACGTACTCGGAGGTGGGCCGGCGTGCCTCGCCTCTCCGCGTCCTTGATGACGGCCTGTACGAGAGTGTGGGGGGCATGGCTGGTGAGCCAGAGGGCCAGAGGCCCGCCCACAGGCTGGGGGGAGATCCCGGCCCCCCTGGCATGGCGGCAGCGCCGCAAGACCCCGTGATGGCTGAGTACGCCTCCATCCGGAAGGTCAGGAAGGCGGACAGGAGCCCACGCAGAGAGGGCGGAGCTCGGTCGCAACACGCCCTGCCTCCGCCACACACGCGCAGCCATGAGGCACCCAGGAAGAACACGGACCCCTTCCTCATTCACTCGTTCCACAAGGTAGGCAACCAGACGGGAAAACACATCTACCATACACTGCACGTCACATGCAGTTACCTACAGGTCTATACCCAGTGCTTCTTGGAACACCAGTGTCAGTGTGACCCTGTATCGGATCACTGATGGATGCATACATGCATGGGTGCATGCATGTGTGGATGCATGGATGAGTGCATGTATGAATGCATGCATGCCTACATGGATGAATATGTTTTGTGTTTTCACCAACACTCTGTGACACTATAACTCTACAAAGTCATTTTTAAATTTAATTCGCAATAATGCCCAGATGTAGCCTATAACCAGCGGAGCCTTTCTTTCGGAATTCTGAAAATATCGGGAATAAATTTGCTTGCCAAGCTGAAATTGTGCACAGTTGTAAGGTCCACCTGAACAATTCTCCACTAATTTTTTCCTAGTGAATCTCTTTAGCCTTCATCTGGCTTTTTGGACACCCGCTCTGAAACATGCTCAAATGATCAGAATAAGAACCTGCAATACCGCGAAGCTACCGCCAGAGGGCAAAATTTGCTAGTTATTAACTCTTCGAAACGGCGTAGTCTGGCTGAAGATGGAAGGCCACGGGTCAATCGTTCAGTGGCACAGTAATGAAAGAAGAACACGGTGGTATGTAGCCTGCAGATGCACTGTTGTTTGAAACGCGAATGCCAGTTTAAACTCGCGAGGTGTCAGCTTTCACGGCCCGCTCAGCATTACCAACCTTCGGCTGTGCCGTCATGGAATTACATTGAAAAAACCTTCAAGGCATGACGAGGGCTTTCTGCGGTCGTGCCGTATTTACCGAAGAAAACCCGAAACATGGGGAAGAAAGATATATTTTAATTTAAAAATGCATAATAGATCCACATAATAATGAGTTTGTTTTCAATGACTCCATTATGTCATGCCTTGGACACCCGGATCTGAGGTGAGAGAGAATCCTATGGTGTTGAAGTAACAGGCTGTTGCTGGTTTTTAAGGTTTTGTGTTTCTCCAGAATCGTGGGTCCACCGGTTCTGTTGCAGACTGGAGACCAGACTGGTAGCTCATGAGTGCGTGTGGTGTGTACTGGTGTTGACTAAAGCTCTGATGGTCCCGTGAAGAGTCAGTATGGAAAGGGGGAGGAGGTCTTGGGGGGAGGGGGGGGGGGGGGCTGGTCTTAAGCCGCGGTCAGCTGCGGTTTTATCTAGAGCTCAGCGGCGCGATGCTAATCTCTCCTGTCACGGGTTAGCAAGGAGATTGTTGTCTGAGCAGAATGTTAGGGTTCCTGTTTGCAGAGCATGTGTGAGTGTATGTTACTGGCAAATTAATGAGGGAAAATGATGGCGAATGCATGTGTGTTTATCAGCGTGTGTGTGTGTGTGCATCCCCACAAGCGGGGCCCGGCCCGGCCTCTCTCTCCTGCCGCACAGCACATGTTATGTGAGCTGGCTGCACACAGGGCCTGATTATGTAAGAGTCTGGAACGCGGCCAGACTGTGAGTGTGTGTTTCATATTAGAGGCCTCGGCAGAAGATGGAGGGAAGGAACTGTCATCCGGGGGGTAAACAGCATCCAGTGTGGGCCCCCACGTGGTACGGTGAGGCGGCCTAGGTTCCAAGCCACTCTGTTCTGGACTGTCTGGATTTAGGCCATTCAGCACGTCTCCTGGGTTGGAACCAGGACCGAGCCCTGATAGGGTCCCGGTTCAGGGTGCCGGAGAATCCCGGATCGCCTTTTACGTTTGACATGTCATTTTAGAGGCTTGGCAGAAAGCGGATCACACCGAAATCTACCTGATATATTAGCCAAAGATAAACGCATGGGAGCTAAACGAAGTCAGCGGTGGCCGTGTGATTCCAGTCAAAAATCTGCGCTCCTTTCCAATTGCAACTGGATTCACAGCCCCAGTCCAGGATGCCCCCCTCACCAGGGAGGGGCGTATGGATTGAATTAGCACACCTCTTGGGGTGGGGCTGCAGATTCTGGCGGAATATGCCGTTTGGCATGGGGGCAAGTGGGAATTGGGATCAGCGGTCATCCGTCCGCCAGCGCATGTGCAAGACGTAGCCGGACATTAGTGCTAAAGGGGGCCGCTTACAGTCAAGTTTGGGGGTGGTTTCATACATCTGGCCATGTTATGACTTCATGCGGTGGGCAGATCAGTGAGATTGTCATCGTTTGTATGCTCTTTATCGGCCCTGTGCTGAGCAGAGGATCGAGAATCCAGGCAAGATGACCAGGAGAGCCCCTGCTGTTGTGTATGCGGGTGACAAGCCCCTGGTTTACTTTCTCCCGCACCATTTTGGCGCCCCCCAGTGGGTGGGAGGGGAGCGGGATGCAGTGTGTGTATGCTAGAGAGGACCGCCCTCAGAGGTGGCCTCAAACTATTCTCCTGTCTTCAAATCGACAGGAGACGGTGTTCATGGGAAACGGGGAAGAGTACATCTGGAAACCCCCGGAAGAAGACGACATGGCAGTGCCACAGCGCCACCTGGCGGCTAGCACCGTGAGCCCTCCTGCCGAGAGCGACAGGGAACACTCCCTGGAGGTGAGCAGAAAGGCGACTGTGGTGGGGAGACAGTGTGCAACCACTGGCAAAACCTTAATGAACGATAACCTCTGCGAATAACTATTTCTGTCACCTCGTTTTGACGTTCACGCCTTTCAGGATTTTTGTATTAAATTGCAAAGCTGTCCATGTAATAGATGAATTGAGCTGATGTTTAATATTAAGGATTTTAAAATGATCAAATTTCATAAATATGTACACATATTATGGTCATTGAAATGTAGATTATCAGAGGACGGACGTGCGCAGGGTGATATTTGGCGGAACCGCCCCTGTGAAGTTGGACTTTAACCTGCGCGCCGCTGTCTGCTGAGAGGCGAGATGTTTGGCCGTGCGGAGCCGCGCATCGCGGGCGCGTCTCTCCCTCTTGCCCACACATGTCGGGTCTAATCCAGCTCTTCATTGCCACACTATCAAAAACTGCTCCCTAACAATCAGTCTGATTGCTCCCGGTTTGCTTCAATCATCGGCTACCCGGCCCATAGTAAAACCTTTTTTATTTTTCCACATAGTGCAATACGGGGGGCGGGGGAGATGTGTCACGAATTTCAAGGCAGATGCAACCCGGTTTTTCAAAAATATAACCACGTAGGCACAAATAATACTTATTTAAAGTATACTTTTGGAAAAGCAACAGATGATTGTGTTGTAAAAAAAAGGCACAAGTTTGTTTGCTAAGAAGTGACAGCCATTGACGACCGACACCGTGACGCGCCTGACAGGGTGCCGGCGACCCGAGAAGTGCAAACGAAGTGAAGGTAAAACCGGCATCGGCGGCGGGATGCGAGGCATGGCGGCAAGAAAAACAAGATCTGAGCAAAAGGGGAAAAAATAGCTGAGTTTCTCAACAGCTGCTGCTGCCGCGAGGTTTCGAAAGCCCTCGTCTTCTTGTGATTTCCTCCCAAGCAGCCCAGCGGAGCAGAGTAAACGCTCTGTTTTTGTCTCAGAGTCTAATTGATGGTGCTGGGATGGGGGTGACTTGAGAAATGTATCTTTATCTAGTGTTTATCCGGTACAGAGTAACGCCATGCTCAACTCAATGTGAACTCAGAGTGTGTTTGTTTGTCCTGTAATCAAAAAGGAAGAAAAAATGTTTCAGTTTCTCAAAGGAAAAAAAATCCCAGGAATTGTAGTGCGCCCCCTCCCCCCGTCAGAAGTCTTTGGATTATAATACAGGAAATTCAGGTTCTCAAAACACTGTCAATTTTTCATTTTGACGGCTTTTGCCTACCCCTCTGTCTCCCTCACACCGTCTGCGTGTCCGATTCCGCGCACACGTGTCGGCCGGCCCAGGCGCGCCGCGGAGGGATCACATGGCCGCGCAATCAAAGCCAGCGCGCCATGTAGAATGAGCTGTAGCCGGGACAGTCGGCAAGACGGCGGAAAAAAAATCTGTATTCCGGACCCCTGGGCTCGGCTTACAGCAGATTAATGATACACGAGGGAGGAAAAGAGGTCTCTGAGCTGCAACTCCGGGCTGTACAAGCGATGTTGCCTTTTAACAGGGAAATGTGCTCTTATGTGCTGGCTTCTCGAGCATGACTTAATATTTAAACCGGTGTAGCCTGCACGAATCCGCCAGATGCGCAAATTGAAGGAACTTGTCCGGTCAACAACGGCTATACCCGTATCCATACAGACTAATGAGAGCAATGCACAGCTTTATATCAGCACACGAGTTTACGTAGTATTCTAAATAAAATTCAAGCAAAACAACTTTAAAAGAACTATGTTTTTCACATAGAAAGACATTTGAGTTATAAGAGCAGTCCTACAACCCACCAGCGGCAGGATCATGAACGCATGGATAGATGTATATGTATAATAAATTAACCTTCTTTTAAATATGAAATAAAATGCATAACGTTTTTAAACGCACAGTGCATAATATTTTGTGTGAATTACTTTAAGAAATTTAAAACAGTTATTATCGTACTTAAAATTAGTTATTCAAAAAGATACAACAGGTTGTTTTGGATAGATAATTTGAACGATACCTCGCTGTATTGTGTAATTTAAAACAGAAGATAAAACGGAGTTAAAGGCATGAGAAGTAATTAAGTCACAATGTAACACTGCGGGCTGTATAAGGACACCGTGGCAATAATGTCTGGGTGTGAGTTACATCACACTTTATGGCCGAACATTCCATTACTCTGCAGCGGTAACTTGGATAAATCATTTACCGCGTTAGCGATAATGCGGTGGCCGAAAAGTGCGTGTAACCTGTAAATAAACAGGCTATAATTCCGATTTCTCAGGCAGATTGGCGCTTTCTTAAACGTTACAGCGTGTCTCTTTATCCACGTTACACGACGTAACTGATAGAAAAGAGGACAAAGCACTCGTGTCACGTTAAAAAACATACAGTTTTGGCTCTTAAATTAGATGGAACAGCCCCTCTCCAGGCATTTTGGTACACCCTGACCCCTTCAGTGCGGCCAGCTGGCCCGGGAGATCGCATTTTGGGCTGTAATAGCGCACGTTCAGGAAGAGCAAGTATTTGTTCAGGAAAGGAAGCCCTTGCAGTTTTCCGGCTACTTCCACAGACAGGTTGCTAAGGCAGGTACCGGGAGCCGGTTAAGCATTTGCAGACGGGGCCTCAATTTACTGCCAGGTAAGTACAAAGGCACAGTTGTCTCCTGCAACAACTCGGACAGCTCAGCCTGTATGTGTAGACCGGAAAGGCACAATGTATGAAAAAAATAAACACTGTCCTTTAATAGCTATACTTGCTAAATGCTAAATCAGGAGATTCGGCATATGTGTCTAAAAATGCCACCTGTGGTTTTTCACAAATATGGTTCCTTTACTGAGATAGCACTTTAAATACTTCAGAAAAAATCAGAGCATTAAAAAACAACCTTGCTAATGGCAAACATTATGGTAGTATTTTTGTGTCCTTACCAAACATTTCTAAGATTAGCGTCTAAGTATTTTTACCTTCGGATATTCCCATTTTAAAATTATGCTTGTTTAACTTACACTTGCATGTTTGTTTAAGCTCCATTGATTCCCCCTTTAATGAGTACAGACGTTTTACAACTGCTACATTCACACAAGTAGGCTAATGTGGCTCGTATCAGTGGAAGGCTTTTACAGCTCACCGAGGAGTTTGGAAGAGGTGCTCAGCGACACTATTACGAAGTAAATCTGCCAGTCACACACAGGGTCACGCAGGACTGGACAGCTTAAATTTTGAGCCTGGACATCGGGGGTCCCCATGACCCCATCGGGGGGGGGGGGGGGGGGGGGGGGGGTGTATAGTCCCCCCATGATATATTTTGCCGTCTCACATGTCCAGTACACCAGACGGCTAGTTCAACCTTCGAGTCATGACACCCCAGAACCCATGCGTGAAGCGGGGGGCATGGAACCCTGAACAGCCCCCTTTCACGGGTGATGAGGCATCAGGGGTAATGCGGACGTGTGCAGTCACCTTGCATCTGTGGTTTGGGAGGAAACCAGAGGACCAGGCGATAATCCACACAAAAGCAGGAGGCCAGGGAAGACCCCGCAAACAGAAAGGGAGTTTTTGTTGGGATACTACTTCAGTCTGAACCCTCTGAACCCAAAATGTATAAATACACATGTATAATGTTAGTCCCTGCTCTTTTTTGGACTTCTTTCCATATTACTACCACCACATATCCTTAAAATAAGGCAAGGCAAGGTTATTGTTGCCTTAACTTGTCTGTTATTCGAAATGTTTACATCATGATGAGAAGAGATACCCTAAGCCAAGACTAGGAAGCATCAGCAAAACTGCCAGATGTGCAGAAGGGTCACATGACCAGTCACGTGACTGATCACCACCAATGCTTTGCCTCTCCGTTTTGCCCATAGCCCATCTCTAAATCTGTTTATTAATCATGACTAAATGCTTGGGAATAAAGTCTTACTGGAGACCTCGTTGGCCGTTTAGATTTCTACCACAAAGCATTTTTGAATTATTTAGAATTCCCTACATTAGTGCTCCATCTAATACACAGGTCCTATTGTGATAAGTTGCTGTAAATTCCTTGAATTTGTTTTGTTTCATAGATATCGGAGATGTACTCCAAAGTGTGCAAGCCGAACAAGAAGAAGTGGGCGCAAACATCTCCCCCGGACACGGAGGAGAGCAACGGGCAACGAAACCGACCTTGGTCTTCAGGCGGCGAGGAGGGAGAGATGGGCCACTGCACGGCAAATAGCCAGGATTGGGTGGGAGGAGGAGGAGGAGGGGGAGTAGGGCATGAGGAAGGTGGTGGAGAGGAATGCAACGTGACTGACTCCCGCTATGAGTCCGTTGGTGAGAAGACCTGGCCCCAGGAAGGGGAGGAGACAGAACCGGCATACGAAACCATTGACGGCAACTGGAAAGGAGACGGGCCCAACGGTGCTACAGCAAGATCCAAGAAGAGGTCTCCACAAAAGCAGAAGCAGCCGTCCAACCAGGCAGCACCTGGGGAACATTTCTATGAGAGCATCAGCGACGTGAGGCAAGGCCTGAACACCTCCAGCACCACAACCATCTTCACGTTCAACGACGGCATGGAGATGTACGTCACTGGGCTCTAGCGGCTGACTGACCCTCCCATCCTGGATGAAGTCAGTTCTACTGCCTGGAACTCCTGGTGTCCCACCTTGACTCAGTCATCCTTAAAAACACTGAACCGCAGCTCCTGTGCTGTTATCACAACTTGTCTCATCTCACTTAATTCATAATTGAGCGTAATGGATTGCAAAAGTTAGCAGAAGGGTGACTGCAGTTCATTATCCAGATGGGCCAAGTTACGACCGAACGCTTATCTGATATGCAGTGGGGGACAGTGTATTTCTCTATTTATTCTTGCATAACTGATGCCGAAGGTTATGCTCACATGGGGCCCTCAATTCAGAATCTTCTTTATATATATATATATATATATATATATATATATATATATATATATATATATATATATATATATTATAAAACAGGTTTGATTAGCATCAGCTGTACAGTTGTTGATGTAGCCGCAGAAAATTTCGGTGGCTGTTTTCCTGTCGTCGTAACGGCTGTGACCTGCTCCTCAGCCTGTTTTAAATGCTCCACTTCAGATAGTTTCCCATCGTGTTCTCGTTCATCACATGCTCATGCGGGTTTTACTTACACAAAAATGTTCTGAGGGCAAAAGGAAAAATTATTGATTCAGAGAGATAACCGATCGGATAGTAGAGGAAGTGGGTCCAAGCAACTACATGAGGCAGGACCAACCAATCAGAATTATTGGTTCCGCCTCCTATATAATCTGATTGGTTAGCTCTCTAGCTCTCAATCATTTTTCCTTCTGCCCTCAGAACATTTTTTTGTGTACGTAAAACTGTCAGGAGCTGTTCACACACCAATTGAATTCCAGGAAATCAAATTCTCTGAACGGCCTGCAGAAAGGCAGTTGATCATTTCACTCCTCTTTTCGTCCTTTTATGTTTTTTGACTTCATTCAGAAAGATTTTCTCTGAAGGGCTGGGCACATTTTTTCGTGACAACATGGATCTGCACGATCCTGGCAGAGCGGGCTTCGCTTTGCACCGCTCCAGCTCTCCGCGGCATGTCGTCTTCGCTTAGGAAGGTTCGTCAGGATGAAGGAGGAACTCATTACTGCACCCAGTTAATGTGTTCTTTCTCGTGCACATGCTTAGCAGTCAGCTTTACGAGCACGAATGTTCCTCGGGGGTTACGGTTAGGTTGTCCAAAATGCAGCTAAATGGCTCGATGACATAATTACAACAGCGGCACCGCTCCATTCCAGAGCTCCGGACCACGGTTTCTGGGTTCTAGTATCGGTGTAGAGAGGGATCCAAAGAAAACGGAGTAACGAGCACAAAATTACCAGCCAGCGTCTTTGGAAACTTGCCTCTCTCTCTCTGGTTCAGTCCTCGGTCTTTTGTAAATAAGCGCTTCCGCGTGCAACTTGGGAAATGTGATTTATAGCATTTAGTATTATAGGCATAATAAAGTCTGAATCAGAGGACGAAGGGGAAAATTGCTCGGGGGATGAAACACAATGCTGTATTATTAAAAGTAAACGTTACCCTCGTAGATGATATAAATAAAATTTAACATCTGACCAGGAAATGGAGGCGGTCTTTGTTAAAACTGACCGCGTGTCACTTTTCAGTCAAGGTTTACCAATAAGCACCCCCTTCACAGAATCAGGGTGTGACTTGGAGCCTGAAAATCACTGCTTTGCCTAATTGTCTTACACTGTAAATGGCTCCTGATGCTGGGTGTACGCTTAAAAGTGCACACAAAAAAACTTAAAACCTGAGAATATATTGTTTTTTTTGCGGTAATATTTATCATATAAGGGAAAAAACTGTAATTTTTATTTCTGTATCGGCCTGCTTGGCAACGGGGAAAGAAGGCAGTTCAACATTGACCTGTTCTACCCAGATACAGAATGGCATTCGTAAGAGCCGGACTGGATAAGCTAATTGCGGACCAAGCGCCTGTGTTTACTCCCCCCGAGCATGGCGGCAGGCTGAGAAGCATGGCCAAACGGGGGAGCGTGAGAACTGGCGCCTCCTACATACAATTAAGAAGCGTCCTTGGGAGACGCTGTCTGGCGGAATCGGGCCACCTCTGCACCTCAGTTCGTTCGTGCTCGATCGCAGCCCGCCGAGCACAAACTCGCACTGTACTGTACGATGTTGGAGCGGTGGGGATCGGAAGCCCTCCTTCAACTGAAACAGCAAAAAAAAAAAAAAAAATCAAGTGACATAAGACTACCACGTAGCGGTGCGGGGTGAACCGTTTCAAGGCAACTCAAAGATTGCTTCACAGTAACCACTGTTACTATTTTAAGACCAGCAACAATGATTAGCCACAAAAAAAACGAAGGTCGTCAATTGTCTGAAATTGATAACCAGGAAATGAAAGCACCATGATATTAAATACTGATTTGGGGAACTAAAAAAATATGGTGCTAACAGTGGTCATCAATTCATTTACATTTGCGACTCATTTGGCTTTACTGTACGTTTATGTAAGACACTTCAAAAGAGATGGATTTCATAAATGTTTAACCAGCCATCAAATATTTGGTTGTTTTAGACAGTAATTTCGACTGTTTGGATTGCAAATATGATACCGTGCATTTTGATGGTGAACAAGACCACTTAAGTTTTCCTGTTGTTACGGTAATATTCTGTACACTAATACAGATGAAAACCCCGCTGAATTCAGTGTGGGTCCTACTGTGTTTTGTGTCTGCAAAACGGTAACACGTGTTGTAAATTATCCCAAAGCTGTGTAACTATGTGCCCATTTTAAAAACGATTGTAACTTTTTATATCAGAATTATTATTCAAAAAATGTTATCAGAAATTTTTACTTTTGTAATAAACCAGCACCTTAAACATTTTGAACTCCTTTGAAATTCTTGTTTGAGTGACTAATATTATGAAAGCGCAGGGCTTATTAAAAATCCCTATAAACACCGCTGATTTCCCCCCCCGCCTCACTAAGATTTTGTGTTGGGATACAATTTGACAAACTGCGTATTAGGGGTGTGATTGTGTAAAAACTGTCTCTCAGTAAGCTGCAGACTGGGGGGTTGGATCTTGCGGGCTGGTTCAGAGCGCGGAGCGCATTTATCTGTAGGTAGCCTATGAGTTTTTACCTGGCAGGAGAGGAAAGTCTACGTGTCAGCAACAGGTTGTGCAACGCTGTGTGTGTGTGTGTGTTTTTTTTTTGTAAATAACACTTTACCTGATTTTCATTGATTCATATATATTCTAGAAAAGTCCCCTAGAACCAATTACACATTGGTTTGTGCATTCCTCAGTACGACTGGAAACCCAAAGCCACATCTTTATGTGACCGCAGCGCCTCGTTATCCATTAACTGCGGGCGAAAGGGTGAAACGTACGTGCAGCTCCGTCTATCGAAACCCGAACGAGGCGGCGCTTCAGCCGATCACAGTGCAGGAAATGTAATTTCGGGTCTTTTTCATCCATGTTGCGGATGACTTCCACTTACGTAGAATTTGCGCTTTCCACAAAAGGCGCATTTGCAACTTGCATACTTTACATTGTTCCGTCGTATAGCATAAGAGGGCTAAGCAAATAGCCTCTTCCTCCGTCGTATATTAATGTACCGGCGAGAAAAAGCGAAATTACAGGCTACACGGCAGTTGTCGCTCATTTTAAAATCTATTCTTTAACCAATTTTATGTAGACGCCCCACAACGGGCGAAGAAGGGGGGAGAAATGCGGGTTACATTTATTGCATGGTCGATTTGCTTGCAGACCATCAGTGTGCATAACACAAATAAACTAGCACCAAGACTGCATGTATAAAAGTCTGACATTCATCGTGAACATCTTCTTCCACCCCGGTCTTTGAGTTCATAACTCGAATTCTCAGCTCTGCAGACTGAGGGCGGCGCCGCCCTGCGAGGCAAAGCGCACGTACTTCTTCCAAGCGATCTTCTGCTAATCCCTAGTTTATGAGCAAATAAGCGAATCGTCCCGGTACCTGCGATCATGCATTAACCGAATAGATACGTCGGCGAAACAGAGGAATAACGATCGCCGTATCTCGGCGGCACAATACAACTGATAAATACGACAGCGGAACTAGAGTATAACTGTTAGAAATGTCTTCCGCATTTATGCGGGCCTAGCAGAATCGCCATATTAACCAATCGATTGAAGGACGGAATAAAGTTGGTGGAAAAAAAATGCAACGCCTAAGATTAAACTCCGGAAATACCCATTCCTAGTGTTGCTTATACATGTATACAGGGGATTGATTGTAAGTTAATGCCCATTAACAAGATTCAGGATTTGAAACATAGCACAATCTTCTGGAAAAAATGCTAAATTTGATGTCGAAGCGGACATAATTTTCATTTTTGCAAGGGCGCACACCGGCCGGCGAAATCCGGCGGACACACCTCCCCAGTATCTGTATAAAAAAATGAGAGTGGAAAAAAGAATTCTGACGTCTGCTGTACCGGCCAATCAGAATCGGTATTTTCTCGGCCGCGTGCCAAGTTCGAATGTTTGTATACGTCTCTGACCAATGAGAATGAATGGAAGGCGGGGACCAGCAATTTCCCCCCCGGCTGCACGCGCAAGGGCGGGGGGGCGTGGCATTTTTTTTTTGAAGTGGGGGCGGGGGGGTGTTAGAGAAAAGCAAAACAATCTTCCCCCTTGACCGGCGGTTTTTAGGTTTCTGGGGAGCGACAAAAACCCACTCGGTAGCTTCTGCAATAGTGCGCATTTAAAGAAAACGACAAGCTTTCTTAAATGTTTAATATCGCGCGCACAATCAGCAGCGCTACACCTCACGGGGAGCCAGTTGCCTTTCCTCCAGTCTCCTGCCCTGTCCTACCATGACTTCCAAGCGTCTTCTCCACAGGTCCTTGGTTGGGATGAGGGTCGGTACTGCTGCGGGCCAAGCCGGCAGCAGCAGTCATGCAGCCGACGGCAAACCATATGGCAAGACCGGTGCGCCGGTGGACTGCGGGATCATGCTGGCGTGCAAGAGCGATCACACTTCAGGAAGCTTTCTGTACACACTAATGTTGGATGATGGCACTTTGAGAGACCCCAGAGAAGATGTCCTTCTAAATGGCATCGATTTGACAGCACCGGGGAAAGAAAAATTCATTTTCGACCCGAAAATAGTAGGTATTAATCGGAGCCGTGCTGCGTGTACGTGCACCGTGTGCACCCGGGGAAGTGTACTTCGAATGATAAACGGCATAACAAATTCATATCTACTTTAGAAGTTATTGCTATCACGCTGGAAACTAAGTAAGAGTACTTTTTACTTTTCTTGATCTCTTTAGGGGAGTCGTTATTTGTTCTGTGCAAATTCTAACCTTTCAGCCACAGAAGTGCATAGATTACCGGTTCCATTGTCATGGGATGTAATGATCTTTTTCTTTCTTTTTTTAAACCTCGTGTCTGTCTCTCAACTTAACTTCGGGCAGGGAATCTGCAAGCTAAGTTGTTAAAATGGCGACTCGTCGCATGTTCAAAGTTTAAAGGAAAAGGGGGTTGGGACTTCGGCCCCCTCCCCCGTTCGGCCCGGTGCGCTTCATGCTTGTCGGGCCCTAGATGGGGGAAAAAGGACATGACAAAACTTAAGATGACAAAAATGCTTTATTTAATCTCATCGCATAATATGCAGTGAGATTAAGCCGGAGGTTGTTCTTGTGGGTTTCTAACGCGTGCATCGCTGTTGATATACCGAGGGGGTAGCTGCAGAAATGTATTCGTCTTTCACCTAAGGAAATCTGCCAAAGTTTCAGTTTTATGCAGCCGAGGCCGCTGGGCAACCTGGATACGGGCATGCATGGCGTCGAAACGTCCCCTGTTAAGGCAAAGTTAAATAGTGATACGCACATAACTTGGACAGGATCCTCTTTAAGGAGGCTCTGAATTCTGCCTCCCCCCCGGTGCGGTTTGCAGCTGCGCGCGACACGCCCCCTCCCGCCGCTTTAACCCCTACGCCGCTGCGCTCTGCCTGGGCCGCTCGAGCCAGCTGCCGCGATTTCGCGCAGCGCTTTGCAGCGTGACGCCTTACCAAAGTTATTAAACGCGAATGGGGGTGGGCTTCTCGCGGGGCTTCTTCCGGCCCCTTTTTGGTCAGATTCATAAATCACTTTAGGCTGCTCCACATGGCTGTGATGCAAGAACCTTGCCCATCAAAGATATCGCCTCTCCTCCACGCAGTTTCCCCAGCAGATCGGGCACAAATATGCACGGAGTACTCCTACTCCTCTGCCGCTCCTCCTACTCCTCTGCTGACTGCTGCAGTTTTTTCCCCCTCTTCCAGACAGCGCGTAATAGCGACGTGGACCACCGCATAGAAGCCGACCTGATACTGGTCCAGAAGAGAAGCCCAACTCAGCGCCTGGTTCTCAACGGGAAGAAACTAGATGACCAAATGCACACAGAGGGCAGGGGCCCAGGGAGAAGAGGCGAGGAGCCCAGGAATGATCCCCAGCCACCTCCTGCTGATGCTCCCCTGGAGGACCTCGCCCCCTTGGCCTCCTCGCAGATCCCCGTGCCCCGGAACAGGTACGGCTACATATGGTGGTCGCTTGGGTTTGGTTGGGCCTGGCCAGAAGGTTCTGGGCATCTTGTGTTCACTGATATCTTGGCTCTGCTTGTGTACTTTGGCCTCCGGTGAGTCAAAGATGATACCCAATAGCAATGAATTCTGTACTGAAGACACCTTCTACATCAGGAAACCTAACTGCATCATATAGACGGGTCTGCAGACAGGGTGCTTTTCAGAGTCTTGATCAAATTGAAAGTGTCTCAGCTTCTGGGGATTCTCCAGTTTGTGGTTCCCCCCCCCCCCCCCTTTCAGTTTTTTTTTTTAGTTTGGTCATCAACAGAGGACAGTTTCGCTTGCTCTTAGTTAGTTACCAGACCTTGATCACTATGCCTGGCGTCCAGAGTCCAGGCCTGAATTTCAGTCACGTGTGTTATGGTGATATTTTGGACAGATAGCCTCCCCGCTTGGCTGAGGTTTAGCCGCACCCAAAGGTAGATAGTTCATGTCCAGAAAGTAAAAATCCAGACCCAAGATTTTGTTTCAACCAGTTAGTTGAGTACTCTGTGACGGTGACTCATTGTACTCGGTTGGTTGGCTGAAACAAAATCTTGGTCTGGATTTTTACTTTCTGGACATGAACTATCCACCTTTCTGTGCACCACCCTGCCACAGGATTACGAAGCAGGATCATATTTTTTTTGTTCAATTTATCATAGTCGCTTGTCAATCAATGCGAGTCCGTCGTATCGAGTGATGTTGCGAAATGGATTATTCTGGTCTGTGTAGGAGATTCGAAGTAAGAGAGTGGTGTGGGTTCCAGGTTGGAGCTTTTAGGAAACACCCTCGAATCTGGTCGCTCGACGGGACGGCGTCCCCATATGTCTTTAATGTCCCTCCTGCAAAGAGGTGTCACTCTCACGCCCCGCACGGCCGCAGGCGTTCGGCGACACCCTCTGCCTGTGGCCGTAGGGCACCACGTGTCCTGGGAGAATCGCAGGAGTGCCATGCAAGAGGCCATCTGCCACACCAGCTCCAGTAGCACCAGCTCGTCCCAAACTGGTCGCTCGGACTGGCTTCTGCTTCCCCTGCAGCACAGGGCTCCCCTTTGTCACTTGTAGGTTCAGCTTGTGCACCATCCAAAGTATCAATAATCACAAAAATAAAAAAAATGCAGCAGGATCTCAGGCTGATAGCGTGGAACTGCGTTATATTTTCCAGTGAGCTGCGTTGCCCCTGACGAGGTATGTCTGCACACGCGTCTGTGTGTGTGTGTTTTTACACTCTTCACACTAGTGCGCATGTGAGCCCAGGTAATAGAAAGTCATGCAAAGCTTCTTGCAGCTCGGCAAACTGAATGTTTTATTTTTTTTTTTGGGGTAAATGACTGAGAATGGAAAATGTGCTTCTGGAAAGGCCAGTGCGCCGAGACGAGTAGGAGCAAGCAAGGCACTCGCCTGGTGCACGGTTTCATGGCGCGGGGCCCACGTCTGCGGCTCGAGATCGCGCTCCATCGCTGCGCATAGGCCCCGCCCACCCAGCTTTCTGTGAACCAAGCCATCCAGCAGTCGCAGGCCTGCCTCTGTTTGCTTTTCCAAGCCACTAACAGCGTCGCGAGCAAAAATCTCACATTTCAAGTCTTATCCCTCAGCTGAACAATGAGCAACAAATGAAACGGTGCCGATTAAACTCGACTCCATCAAATGATTCTTCTCCGGCATTTATAGTGCAGAATCATTTTGCAGATTGACCCGGTTTCGATGTCTGACTCCCACAGAATACACGTTAATCTGACATTTATTCACGTCATTCAGTTGCGGTTTCTTACCTAAAAATAAAATCTTTAATGATTTAAGGGAGGTGTGAAGCTGCTGTTCTCCGCTGCAGACATAATAGATGCACATGACAAGAAAAGACTGAAATATAATTCAGTTTGGCGTCCAGGCTTTTAGGAATCGTTCAGCATCTGACATGTGCGGACTTGCCCTGCTTGAGAAAGGCAAGGCAGACACACCCTCTGAGCAGCTTGGAGTGTTTACAGCGTTTGCTGTTCCGGGCTACTGGAGACTTGTGAGGGGGCACCGATCATCTCAGAGCGGCACCTCCGCTCTCAGACACACTTCTCCGCTGTTGTCAGTCAGAGGCGCCGTTAAAAAAAGAACAACAGCTTGCCGGTGGGGAGGGGCTGCTCTTACAGTTCGCTCCTCAGATGGTGAGTGTAAGGCAAAGGTCACAGTGTCCTCCGGCATTTCATCACTAAGGCACCCGCACAGAACGAAAAGTCAATCTTGGGCGTGTTAAAAATTATTTATGGTGGATCTATGTAATCCAGTTGATGTGTGGATTCACTTGGCGATCAGAAAGAAGTTTTAAAGCTGCAGTGAGATGCAGGTGACTGGTCAGGCCCAGAATCGGCGCATTTCTCCGTGGATAGGAGAGCGATGCCGTTTTTTTTTTTTCCCCGATGCCGAAAAAGGGGGTGTTCCGCTGCGTAGGTGGTCCGTGGCTTATCCGCAGTCCTGGTTTTCGTGGACCGGTCTGGACCGTCGTCCGGTTTAAAAGTCGAGACTCGAAGATAACCGTGGGACACGAAACGATCCGTACAGATCAGATATTTCATGATCGCTTCAACGATTCTAACGAAGATTTGCCGTTTCCTGAAAAGATACGCCCCCCCCCGCCCCCCCCCCCCCCCACTGATGAGTGTATCCTGAAAGTGCATGTTGGAGAAAGACAGGTTGTAGTTTGCTCGGTGGCCACGTCACCATAGCGATGGTTATAATGAGAAATAATGACAGCGATTGGATAATTACGGAAAGGTCAGAGTGTAACCACAGCGCAGAGACAGAGTGGGTCTCGGAGAGGTATTCTGGGACGCTGTTGTGTCCGCTGGGAGGAACTTCTTCAGTGTGGCCCTGGTTCACCATGACAAATCACATCAGCGCACACAAACGCTCATGGAAGCCCGATCACACCCCGTTGAAGGAAGTTCTCAGTAAACAGTTGCGCAGCTCAGAAAAAAAAAAAATCAATACAGGAGATGCAAACAAACTTCTTCTCCTTGTTGAAGCGAGCAGCTGGTTTTGCTGCTCGTCATGTAATTGTTCACTTTATGATTCGTTAGCCAGCAGAAGCAGAATGTCTCGTTTAGACGCCCTCGGCCGCTGCCGATTCGTCACCGCTCAGCGAAACTGAGCCGGTCAGGCTGCGGCCAGGAGCCGTACTGCGCGGTACCGGTTTTGAGGGCCCGACGGGGGCCTGTGTCACGCTGGGAGGGAGCATGACGCACCGCAGTGCGGGCGGCTGGGGGTGGGCAGTTAGTGCAGCGTTCCATTGTTGTTCGGTTATAAAAAGAGAATTGAAACCAACAATGGGCCGGTGGATTTGGAGAAAGGGTGCCACATCTGTTATAACAAGCGCATGGTTGTTTTGGAAAGTTTATGTTCCCGCGTGTTTGTTTTGCGCCGTCTGCGAGCGGAGTGTTTTCCTTGGCTTTGCGGTCCTCGCTTCTGCGGCCCTCGCCGTTATCTTTTTTTTTCGATTTTCGCTGGACTGTAAGACTGCGAGTCGGATTTTTGTAGAAATGCGCTTCTGCGGGAATCGCGCCACGGACGATGTCATGAGACGGTTTTGTCGCGGGTCCCTGCAGGCGACCCGCCGGGGTTTAGCGGTAAGCTGGCTGTTTAATCAGACAGTTGATCTGCCAATCAGCAGTGATCTTTATTGCGTCACAGATAACTGGCTCGCACATTTATTTAGCTTCCCTGGCATTGAGCTTTCCCCGCCGGCAACGGATACTGGTCAGTCCGGCGATTGCCCTCCCCCCCGTTTTAACGGTGGGACAGTAGCGATGAGTGTTTAATTTCGAGTCTGGAATCAGCACGCTTGGAGGAGTGTCGGGAGGCGGGGAGAGCCGCTCCTGCCTGGGGGGCTCTCTGGTGGCCTTCCTGAGGCTGTGTGCGGGTTGGCGGGGGGGGCGGGCGCATGCGTGCAGCGCTGGGCGAGGCTGCCCCGGCCGGATCGTGTTGCCTTGGCTGCCTGCCCACAGCCCGTCTCTGCGAGAAGGTCCCCTCTCCCCGCTTCAGAGGAAGCATCTTGTGCAGCCCAGCTGAACATTTTATGGGTCCCATAACCAGACTAATGCACTTATATAATCCATGATAATTACTGTTGTGACAGTTATTAGAGTCAGAACTTGTTAGTGCTTAGGGAGCTCATTCCCCCCCCTGGTCCTCCGGACCATCCTCTCCTCCTCGCTTCTCGGGCCTCCTGCCTTTGCTCATCCACCCCCCACCCCCCCCCCTGTGTTCTGAGACGGATGTGCCCCCTCCAGTGTTTTGTCGTTATGCCACAACGCCAACAGGAAGTCATGCACGTCGTGTGCATACACGTGCTGCGATGACGTGCCCCCGCTTGTCAGGTGCCCCTGCTGGCATTTGACTGCCACAGTTACTGTATCTTCCTTAGATTCCCTCCCCAGGGGTCTTTGCGGCCCTGAAGTCGGCAAAAAGGAGACGTTTCATTTCATTTAATTTTTTATGTACTTGTTTACTTTACTGACAATGTCACATCCTGAAGACATTAGGGGCTCTTCCTGTGCCTCCTTTGCCCCCCCCATGCTCACTGCATTGGTCCCCCACCCTTGTGGGTTGCCTCGGCGCAGAGCCCTGTCCTGATTGGCTTCCCGCCCAATGTCCTCTCATCCTGTCCACCAATCCGAGCTCAGTTCTCAGGTCTGTCCTTGACCTTCCTCACAAATACGCCGGTCACTGATGGGGGGGGGGGGGGGACATGGGCCGGTAAAGCTGATTAGGACGGGTTCGCAGTAATCCCCCTCTTCAGGAAGGCCCGACTTCTCTATCTAACTGGATGCCCACCCCCCCCAAAATTTTCTTCATCTGTTACAAGTATTTCAGTTAGAACATCAAGCCCAATTTGCTGAACGCAACCGAAATAGCTACGGTCCGACAGCACTCACTCCCACATGGACCAAACCGCCACGGTCTCCAGAGTCGTGTGGGCTTGGGTTCCACTCCCGTTGAATCGGGGCCATTCGTGGCTCCGCCGGTATCCACGGCAACCATGTGGAGGAACATCCACAGTGGGCTAGATGTTCAAGACATTCCCGGGTGATTATCACCTTCAGCACTGACTCCCTGGACACTCTCCAGTATTACAACCACAGTCGCCTCTTTCGCACGGACAACCTGGATGTTTTTTGCACAATGAACCATCTGGTCTTGTCAGAGAGCGGCGGAGGATAAAAACGGTTCCTTAAAAATTCAGTCCAGGATGACTGATTTTCTGGTAGGCAGTTTGTTAAACTTCCAGTTTTCAGAATCTGTTTATCTTTCTTTTATGAGACGGAACATGGGTTGACGGTTTTGGTAAATTTGCTATGCAGAATATAGGCTAGTTGTACTGCTACATAATTTGCCATTCAGACTGTATCTTGTTTGCATTGCATATATTTTGCATACTAAATCCATAATAATTAGTGCTGTTCATTCTGTCCGGCTACTTTTCTGATTAGTAACACTGTTCATTTGGTTTTTTTTTTTTTGAAAAACGACAGAACACATATTTCCGCCACAAACTTGTGTACGTGTCTTTGTTCGTGCTTAAACAGCCTTGCACGGTTTGCGGGGATGAAGTTCACTTGTCTTTCCATGTCTAAACATTTTGCACAACACATCATTAAAAGTGATTTGGAAATGTGAGTCTTTCCTAAGCCCTGCTTTTGGCGAAAATGAGGATTTCTCTCTTGCTATCCATTTCTATCCTCTTTTCCTGCCTCTCTCCCCTTAGCCTGGTACAACCATGGTTTGCCCCCCAGCCTTCTCCTGTCTTTCATTAGTATTTTTTTTCTAGAAGCTCTATAAACCTGTCCATCTGTTCTGCGTAGTGTGAGTCAGGCCTGTTCATTCATTCGCTCATGCAGTAATGAAGGAGGCTTCGCTGACTAGAAAACCCGGCCCATGGACAGGTTCTGCCATCTTGCAAGTGCCGGCTACTAACAGCCGTAATGGCTAACATACCCCGCACGTCTCCAGTGCGTCTGTCGTCGTGTGGCCTGCGTGGTTTTCGTTTGCGCAATCGTCCTGCACCATGTGACCAGAGGAGGTGGTTTCATAGCAGTGTAATTTTAGCGTGTATATTTGTGGGCATCTTGCCAGGCTATTGCCGGCCAAAGGTTGTGGGTTCAAATCCCAGAGTTATTTCACCCTTAGGCCTTTGAGTCATGGCCCTTAACCCTCAGTTGCCCTACGGTCGGTCCCTGATTTCTCAGTCTTGGGCCAGTTTTGATAAAAGTATCTAATACATAAATAAACGTCCTAATTTTCTGCGAGATACCTGCTGCGGTCTACACAAGCGGCTCTGCTTCAACTACCCTTCGCCTCTCAGTGAATTATAGGTATATTTTAGCAAATATCAGTGGTCTTTGAGAAGTATAAATACTCTTTTGCACTAACAAGGGGATTCACTATTGATGCCGATGGGTATATTACAGGAGTTTGGACCCAGAGTGCCGAATAACTGTGAAGGATCGTTTAATATAACCCAGCCTCCGCCGTTATTGGGTAATGTTTCTCGGCTGAATTATCGTTTCGGTTCAGTGGTGTTCTTGTTATTTATATGAGCTTTTTTGCTGCACTGCGAGCCCTGAAAAAAAAGGACTTAATCCCACATGGAGGCGCGGAGGCAGTGAAGGCTGCTGTTTGTGTATTTTGCTCTGCGTTCTACGCTCACCAAGCCTTTTCCAACCCCTCGTTACTATCGTTTGGACCGTCTGCGCCAGTTTAGACCGGCACGGATCCTCTCGCATAAATAATGGAGGTCTATATTTACCATGTGCTGTTCAGGATAATTGTATGCCTCCAGGGGGGAGGGAGAAAAAGGACGGGGCCACATTTTCTAGAAATAAAATCCCGCTGAATTCTTTTTTCCTGGTGCCCCAGCGCTCAGATGTTATGCTCCGATGTCTCCCTCAGCCGTACCGCGAAGTCTTCAGTGTTTCAAAGCTCTTTTTTTTAATAACCTGACTAGCAGCTGATGGTTCCCCTGGTTTCAATTCATGTTTTACCCCTTTAGACTCAGGCTATTCCAGTTACCCTGTAAGATGCTCCCCGTTCAGGCCTTCAATAACATCAGGTATGTTTGTGTTTGGGACTTCGTGTTTCTGAGGACATTTTAAACGACCTCCCTGCACCTTTTCTGCAGTGTTCAGAATTATCAATTTCCTGTACTGAAGTCTAAGTTTTAGCCGTTGCATCGCTTAGATTTTTGGGATTTCTGCTTCATACCTGGGTTAGGTAGCTTGGAAAAAAAATGCAGGCTGCTGCTGTTCGATTCGTCGGCTGAAGTTGGTCACGGATGTCAAGACGTTACTCTGATGTGCCTGTCGGCCGTACATCTGTGAGAAGCACCTCTGAGGAACGCTGGGATGTGGGTTTTGGAGTTCCAAAGATCACGTCCCTGGAGATGCTGTTGGCTCAGATGTGAGCAGACACAAGCATAAACATGAGGACGGTGACGTTTCGATTAGGGACAAGTTAATGTGGAAGTCGAGGCTTCATGAGGTCTTTGGCTCATTGGCTGACTGTAAAAATCTCGGATTCTCATCCGAAATCGCAAAGTTCCAACTCTTGCATTGCAGTACATTCAGAATGCCAGAGGGTCTGACACTGGAACCTGCTGTAGCCCCCTCCATTTGAACCCCCTTCAACTAATAGTAATTTTAATTTGTGGCAATAGCAGGTTCTGTGATTTCAATGTGAATCATATTTCATGTCACATTGCAGCTCTGACCTCCCTGTTCTTCATAGCCACGCCCCAGCGATTAGCTAAAAACCATCCCGAGCACCAGCACATCCCAGGTAGGCTGCTGCTTAAGTTAAACCTTCTAAAGGCATCTAAAATGTCTGTATGTAATCAGCATATCACACCCCCATCCCAGACCAAATCATTCACGTCTCTCATTTTGTGGGCCCCTATCGTTCTAACACCCCCCTCCTTTACAGCATCCCTGCATGTTATTCTGCCTCTAAATTGAAGTTAAGATTGCAGTAAAACATTCCAGACCTAGTTAATCCAGACCCAGTAATTAAGCACCTTAACGCCGTTAACAGTCGGGATTGTAAAAAGCTAGTTTATGAGGCAGATAAAAGCGACACCGTGCGTAAAAACCGGAATTCGTTCCAGAGTCAGTCTGTCTCTCGCACGAGTTTTTCCTTAAAGGCCAAATGGACGGAATTTCCTTTGTTGGGTCCAGGTTAGTTTGAGAGATTCTGTTAGCGTGACTGTGTGAAGCGCGTCTGTTGAAGTACTTTGGGTATGTGTAGCAAATATGGCAGGCATTCCTTTGTTTTTGTCTAGCGATGAAAAGCAGTTTGTGGGAGGGGCCAAGAGATCCGTAAAGGATTCTGATCGGGGGCTTTCCGTCTCCCTAGACGGAGAGCTGTTCTGTAGCTCTTCCGCCATGGATCCAGCCTGGTAGAGTCTGGTCTGCCAGCGGCAGAGTACAAAAATGTGGTGGGGGGTCAAGTCGACCAGCCTGGGAGCAGCCGGTCCAGCCTCTTTGAACTTTTCACTCCGGTCATGGATAATTGCTTCATATCTTATTGCCGAGAGTAGCATTCCCGGCTTCTTGCGCAGCGCACATGCGGTGTCTGATAGTGTTACCGCCACCTTTCTCACCGTCATTGACTCTTATTAGCGCTGCCCGTCTCGTACCCTGCTTGGGACCGCCCCCCTTTTGAAATGGAAGGAGAACTTATTCAAGAGAAGCCAGAGGCCTTTTTTGGGAGAGCCGTAAAAATAATCCAGCCCTAGTTGTATTGTTTGCTCTGGAACCGGCATTGATGGATCGTGGGCTGCTCTCTGACTGACGCGGGGCTCCCTCCGTGGACTAGGGCGGTCACATGACGACGGGGACGGCAATGACGAGGCCCATCTCGAAAACCTATTTGTTTATATATTTAAAACGCCTCCTATCTATGGCTCCTGTCACAAGTAACTGTGGGCAGCCTTGATCCGAGTGTAAATCCGCTCTTGATACAGGCGGCTATTAATAAATAATGAAGGACAACTCACTAACTCACTCCGGGGACCGTCCAGCTCCAGAGTTTGTCACACAAACATCTAAGCTGACTGAATTTGGCCGGCACCGTGCAGCACTCATTCTTCTCTTTCTCTCCCCACCCCCCAACACACCATTTCAGGCAGGAATGAAATGATGCATTAGTTTAAGTACATATTTTAATTATTATACGTACATTACCAGCATTTACACCCTGCTGTTCAGTGGGGTGTTACCCCCCTGGGAACCAGAATCGTTGGTTTGGCTCAGAATATGGCATGGTATGTCTCTGGATGGCTTTAAAATAAGTCCGAGCAGTGACACACACACACACACACACACACACTGCGGCAGCGTGGCTTGGGCTCCCAAGCATTACACTTACTAGCCGGTTTGGGAAGGCTGACCTCAAAGCTCTTAACGACGTCTCTCCGCCCCGTGTAAATCTCTTCAGTTCGGATTCACAGATACCTGCACCAACCGGCTACTGGGTTCTGACTTTCTAACTTTTCTGGATCAGCGTCAGCCACAGTAGTTCCAGTACCTGTGTGCGTAATCGTCGTGATATTTGCCGTATACCTTTCAGTAGCCTATGGTGCCCCCCTGTGATATACTGCACAAGCTCATCGGAGTGGGAACATACGATCTCGGTGCAGCCCATCGGGTGTCTGTAATTTAAAACAAAACATGCTATTTTCCCCTTATCAGCACTTAACAGCTCAGGACACATAGTAATTGAAAGCATGTGGTGTGGACTCTAAAGAAGCAGAGTGTAATTCTCAAATGAGTAAAGATATATTCCCTTAAATAATGATTGTGACCGTCGTATAGTGTTTCAGGGCAACACCGTCAGTTTTAGCTTGGAAATAATGCAAGGGGGGACTCTAAGGCTTTTGATGTACAAGAAGATCGTAAAGTTTAAAACCTCGGTCGGGATGTTAGGGTCCGCCTTGTGAGGGTGATTAAAATGCCCTTTGCCGAGTTAGTCTCGTTTTGGAAACGTCTCCCTAATAATAAAAAAAGAAAAAAAAAAATACATGTTGGGAAATAGCGAAATGGCACGTTTGTGTTTGACAAACACAGGAAACTAAGGGAAAGGCTTAAGTGAGCCTGCAATTTCAGGAAGAAACGAGGTTTGAAGAAAATCACACTTGTGGCGGCAGTGAGGGCTCGAATAAACCGCGTTAGACGCCTGCAAACCGCATGTTAAATATGTTTAATTTTATTATCATGATTACTTTTCTGTTATAGGCCTATATGTTTCAGTTAAAGTGCCCCACGTAGTCTGTGGTTAATCAACGAAACAAGGAAGGAAATATATATATTTTAAAAGGCTTCAGTTTTTATTATCGCCGCCGAGCAAATGCCGACTTTACGATTTCTGATCCGGACCTGGAAACTGGACGGCCTCCTTCAAAGATATGCATGGGATTTTACTAACGTGTATACGTACGTGCTGTTAAATCCACTCGAACTATATAAAAAGGCAGCCATCTGTGGATTATTTCCCCCTTTACTGAAATAACAGGCGCTCGCAGACGATCGTGATTCCTAGTCACATGAGGGGTGACTTGGGCGGAAAACGTGCTCATATCCTGCAAAGAGCCGTGCTTAAACTTTACGCTTGCAGTCGGAATTATTTACTCTAGAACGCGCCTTTGATGCCACCTGTTTCCCAAAAACGGGGAAGCAAATAATAAATGTAAAAATCCAGCTAATATATACATATGCTTCCGTTAACATAGTGCCGGCAGGTCCCCAAGTCATGCTCTGCCCTCCCCCGCTTCCTCCAGGGACAGATCTGAACTTACGTGCCACGAGTC
The DNA here is from genome assembly GCF_023856365.1 of Brienomyrus brachyistius. Lineage (NCBI taxonomy): Eukaryota > Metazoa > Chordata > Actinopteri > Osteoglossiformes > Mormyridae > Brienomyrus > Brienomyrus brachyistius. Next base: position 22,694,019 of record NC_064550.1, on the reverse strand, counting down.
AGCCGAAGGGATGCCCCTAACAGAGGCAGGTCAGCTCTGTGACCTGGGTTCAGCCTTACTGGGAGGAAGTGATCTCCAGTGGGTGGAGTGAGTGTTTATGCTGATGTGTGTATCACTCAGGATTCCTGCCAGGGTTTTGCCGCTTAACACCTGGCTACCCAGTCAGGCTATTGCGGGGCTTTATTCACCTTTGTTGGATGTTTTTATAATAGGAGTGTGTCATCATACTTTGGCTCGGTGGGTGGTACTGCTCTCTACGCCCCCAGGGTTGCGGGTTCGATTGTTTTGTGGAGTTTTCATGCGTTCCATGCACGCCAGTTTGGTGAATTTGAGTCTTTAAAGTGCCCTTGTGTGTCCTGTGCCGGGCTGGCATCCCAACGCGAGTGTCCCACATCCCCTGAGCTTCCTGGGACAGGCTCCAGGCTTACCGCAGCCTGGTACAGGACCGGCAGTTTTAGAAGGTGAATGCATGGCTGTATTATACCTAATATGGAGTATAATGTTATTCTGTAATAAATATAACAACGTGTGAGCGCAGGCGATTTGCAAAAAGGCCGGCGTCCGGGATGATCTGCAGAACAGCAGATAGATGGAATGGCGACGCTGGTGGGTCAGGGCTTGGGGGGGGGGGGGGTTAGTGCAGCTCGATGTGGGCCAGGGGGGAACCCTGCGATTGGAGCCACGAGGTTATGACTGTCCTCCCCCCCCCCGTTCTCCTTTGATTCCTCTGTCCGGCCCGGCTCTGGTGACGGGATGACTGCGGCAGGTGGGGTTCTGTCAAATTCACCTTCCAGCCTATGGTGGCGGCGAGGGTTAACGGTAATGGAAAGTCCCTACGAAGCGTAGATTATCAGTGCCCATCCGAGTATTACATAATGGCAATGACGTCACAGTCATCGGCGGGGCGGGGCGCTTAGCGAGTGACGCTGACGCTCGCCGACGCTGCGGCCTCCCGCCACGACGCGTGGCAGCCGCTGTTTTCGTTTACGTCGCTTATTCTTATTCATGTTATTATTTCGCGCGTGTGATTCAGCGGAAGCGGCGCGGCCAGCCGGTGCTACGCGGCCCCCTCTGTTTGTTTACGCTCCGATAACGAGCAGCGACTGTCAATTATTCACGCGGCTTCTCTGCGGTTAGCCACCCCCACCCCCCCCCCCCCCCCCCTCCAGTGACTGAGCGGCACACCGATGCCCCCCGTGTCCAGCCAGCACTTTAAACACCGTAATTCAGCTGGCGTGACTATTTATAAACGAGATAATAACCTTTGAGAGTGACTGTTTGAATGTGATCTGCGAGCGTTGTTTTGTTATGCTGAGGATAGCTAACACAAAGTAAAAATAAAATCAGATGTTTGATATTACATAATAAAAATTGGATAGAATATTACTGAATTTGCAAGTTACTGTAGAGACAGGCGAATGCCATGTCATGTTCATGCCGGTGCGCGCGGGGCGTCAGAAGCATTTTGAATGTGGGGGGGGGGGACACACTGGCATAAAACAAATATTTTATGTTAAATGTGGGGGGGTCCAAACGAATATTTATGAAATGTGACGCCCATGGTGCAACCCCCTCACGTCTGAGCAGGTGAGGCCTTTTGGTCACTTTGAAACGGGCGCCCGCGATCACGAAGTAAATCTCTTTTCATTGGTCAGCCCGTTTCCATAGTTACAGTGTAACCTTGAGGCTTTGATACATGTTTTTTTTCTTCTAAAAAATGGTTTTTGAGGCTTATTTTTCCAGTTTCCACTTGACTTCCTGCTGGTGGGGAGTGTTACAGCATTCTGTGACTGATTATGTAAGCTGTCCTCCGGATCAGGGCCTGTCGCGGCTTTCGTACAGCTGTAGATCGGGCTTTTTGGAGGGGGTGGCTTAAATTTGGAGGGAAAAGCAGCATCTATTCCCCTCTTTTTTCATCACAAACAGCCGCCCATCTGTGTCTCATATCGCCCCTGCTTTTCTTTCCCACAAAGCCCCGCGCGGCGGCCTGGCCAAGAACCGACCCGCCCCCCTCCTGCTTTTAAATCCCGCTCAGGAGCTGCGTGTTGGCTGAAGACAGGCGGAAAACCGGCCTGGCTGTGGACTAGCACGGGTGGTGGAGGGGGGGGGGCGTAATCTGCACCGTGGAGAGGTATTATGTAACATGGGGGGGGGGGAGTGGGAAGGGGTTGGGGGGCAGTTGCTATAATTAGGGGTGGGGGAGGGGAAGAGCGTAGCTTGAGGGCAGGGGAGCGAAGGAGAGAAGGAGCACAGTGGGACAGCGAGGAGGGAGAGTAACGTGTATTCCCCCAGGGATGCCCCCCCTTCCGCCATGCTGTCCCAGCGACAAAAGGGGAGGGCAGCACCCTTGACCCCATCGTGCCCCAGGGTGCACTTCACTTGGACCCTTAAGCAGGGCACTTTAGTGCAGGGAGATGGGGTGTCTCAGCTTGGGAGCTGGGGGGAGGTAGCACTAACACATCATTGGTAGAGGTGAATTTGTATGTGGACCCTGATTGGCTGGATGGCCCTCCTTAAACACGGGCCAGGGGAGAGAGAGAGAGACACCTGGCTTTCTTCAGGTGTGATGGCAGGGCCACCCTGCTTAATTTCAGGGTGTCCTGCTCACACACATCGGGGAGGAAATGACTTTCTGTAGCATGAAGCCCCCAAACTGACAGCTAGAAAGACGTCTCCGCACTAGGGGCATGGAGAGTGCAAATAAACTGATTTCCACAGTTAAAGGGACCAGCGACAAGGTAATGGGGACAGAAGTACTAATGCTAGTATTAGTGGGAGAGTAATGGCAGTGGTGATTAGAGTAACAGCAGTTTAGCACATAACGTTTCTAGCAGTACTAGTGATAAATGTGGTTCCAGTGTCAAGATCATCAGCCGTTGCCTTGAATGTTTGCACCGTAGTACAGGGTAATATCTTCTGAAGGGGGCGAAATGTGGAAAATAACTGCTATTGGTCCCCACTTTGGCCACACTCCCTCCAGAGGGCTGCAAAAGATGCACTGTACCACCATGTCAGAAAATCTGCCTTCCCTGCCCAACTATGGTCCTTTTGCAAGCCTCCACCTCACTCAGGCTCCAGTAAACGGCAACACGCTGCTACTCCCAAGCTTTCGGCGTCCAAAGAATGCAGCTGTACTTTTTTATTTTTTTGTTTTAGGTTGAGCTCTTGGTGCCGAAAAGAACCGAACCTCCTGCTCCGGGAAACACGAAATCTGCTGATGTGACGGTTTACAATGTGACATGTCTCTTCCTCTTCTATCAGAAAGTGTGACACATCCTGACTTCCTGAAAACACAAGGCTGGCGTTCCCCCTCCGAGCTGAGATGCTGGGATCTGGCGGCTCCTTGGGTGTGCTTTTGAGATGGGGGGGTGGGGGGGTGTTTTGGTCAAGTTCAGGCGAGACTTTCTGACTTTCATACAGACAGTAGATACACACACACCCACATAGATAGATCATGACAATGGTCAGATGCATTCCAGTGGATATATACGTTGCATTTGTGGATGAGAAATATAATAAATGCATAAAGCGCAACAGTGCATGTGCATGCAGGGAACCTTGGAAAAAAAAATAAAGTGACGTGCCGATGCTGTGTGTTGTGCTGTTGCAGTTTGTGCAAATTATCGGTTATTGTGAAATTCAGGCGCATGAGGTCCGTACACTGAGGTGAGACATCACTCTTGTTGCTCGTCATGCAAATGAAAAGTAAACAATAGGGTATAGATATCAAGATAGACATCATGTGAAAATGACGGTTTAAGACATAGATGAAAGAATGGTGATTGGTGGGGAGAGATTGTGTAAATTTGGCATGAAGTTGGTGGGGCAGAGTATGTAATTGATAAATAGATTACGGAGTCAAAAGTTTCTAGTCGAATGGTGTGTGAGTGTGCCCTGTGATCTTGGGTTGTTCCCTGCTTTGTGCCCTTAAAATCCAGCATAGGCTCCTGACCCCCTGTGACTCTGAACACGATAAGTGGTTTCAGAAAATGGACGGACGGATAGATGGAAGTTACTAGTCATTTTAACAGAGCCAATCTCGGACTGGGAGGCACCAGCCTGTTCAGTGGGCGATCGAACGTTCACAGTCGCTGTGAGTGTCCCGGTCCTTTCTGTTTGACTGTAGAGTAGAGACCACCTTCTCAGGAATGGTCACACTTTCCTCCGCAGGGGGGTAGTAGTACAGCTATCGGGGAACCAGAGGGCTCGGCCCCCCTGAGGCCGATGCGGCTCCGCCCAGCCCAAGCATGCGGCTGCAGCATGACGGGTGCATTCGAGGTGCGGCGTGATAGTAATCCGAGCCGCTCGTTAAATATAGCGGCGTGTTTCCCGGGGGGCGCCTGACTGTGGGAGTTCGCACAGCCCCCTGAAGGTAAACATTATCAGCTTACGGGACACCATGTATAACGTGAGACGTCCTCACAGGCTGTAACGGGCTTGCTTTTAGACCCGTCGCTCTTCGGGGAAGTCTGTGTTTCCGACATATAATGTGTCTCGATTTGGCCAGATAGTTTCCTGGTTCCAGGCCTCGAGACTAACGTGCAGTTTGCAAGTTGGGAGAACACGTAAAGAAATCGGTGTTTATTTGTGACTATGAATCGGGAATTAAGGGATCAGTTTACCTACACCACGTTACATGACACTGCTCGTGTTGGGGTCCGGGGGGGGATGTAGGCGACCTTGGGAAACGTGGGTTGTATATCCGGTAGGTGCAAGAGCATGCGGTGGGCACGTGGCCTGGAGGAGGGTGGGGGAGGGCTTGGACGTCTGGGACGGCACGTCTTTGGAATGTGGGGGGCGGGGGGTAACCGGAGAGCCCCCGAGGATACCGGCATGAACATTCACTAGCGGAGCGGTATTCCAAAACGACGTGCATTATGAACATAAATAGCCCAAACGGGTTATATAAATAACGGTGAACAGCAATATACAGCAAAAAAATAATACAAAAAAATTTACTAACATCACCTGTTCATTATTTATCCTTCAGAAATATTATGGGTGGATGCTGCTGTCATTTTTTTAATCTTGTATATTTATTTATATATATTTATTTGCAGGTCGGGCAACATACTTCCTTAATAGAAGCAGGGCTGATGTTTAGTGGACCATCGCAGTTGTCTGTGGTCCAATGACGGCTCTCGTTTGCAAAGAAGTTCCGCCTCAGTCTCTGGGGAAATAGGAGGAGCCAAAAAGTGGGCGGGATCAAAATGGGTGTGGCAGTCAGTGGAGCTCTTGGGTTGTCCTGCTTGCTTGACTCTGATCCTCCTTCCTCTGCCAGCCAAGCTGAGCTTAATGGGGGCCTCATGGCGGTCCCAAGCCTCTCCTTTAGCCCCCACCCTCTCTCTTTTGATCATTCTCTCTGCTTTCATTCCTCTTTTTATTTCTCTGAGAACAACATCGGCATGCGTCAGCAGCTGTTACACGTTTGCCCGGCGTGTCTGATTTTCGTGCACGTGATGTTTGTTTGGTCTTTTTGGGCTGCGGAATAAAGTTATTGCTGAATTTAGGAGGTTCTCCGGCCACTTTTTCGAGAAATAGCTGGAGGGGGGACGGGGTGGGGGGGGGGGTAGGTGACACGACGCAGTTCGTGTTGGTACAGACGCGCTCAGACATACACACCTGCGGTAGGTGGCAGCGCCCGGCTGCCATTGGCCAGTTTGTCGCCGCCCTTTTCGGTTTTGTTTTTGCCCTTTTTTTCCTGCCCTGTTTTCTGTCCCCCCCCCCCCTGCCCCCGCTGGGGAGCTGGCACAGCGCCATCCTGTGGGTGCTCGGGCGGCAGCCAGAGCGCCGGGGGCCTGCCCGCCTGTTACCCAGCCGCCTGCTCGCGGGCCACTGGCAACGCTCCAGCCAATGGGAGCGCAGCTGCTTAATCAACCCACGCCTCGGGAGGCCTATCTCGCGCCGGCTGGCTTGTTTACTTAAGCCGGCTATCGCCTGACACTCACAGCCGCGGGGGGGGGGGGTGCTGCAGTGGCGGTGCTCCTCTCTGCCTGGCGGAGCTCGCACCCTGGCGGCTACCCGTCTCCTGCCCTTTGCTTCCTCTGCCATGCCAGGCCGGTTCGCTTAACTGGATCTGGACTCTAGGTGTTGGACCGGAGCACTCTATCCGGGGAAAGTGCATATTTGGCCCTGGGAATCCAGGGTTAAGTATTGGTTTAATCACTGAGGCTTTGCGGGCAGAGTGGGATCCGGAAATCGCTGGAGCGCCACGCGGGGTCTTTCGCCGAGGAACTCGCTTTTTCTTGCACACCAAGTAGACAGAAATGTCCGAATGGTCCTGGCTTTTGATGTCCGTTTCCCGGAACGGGCCAACGGGTGTGTTCGCGTGAAGGGAACCGCGTGGATGTTGATTCAATCCCCATGTTGGTCGTCTGAAGCCCTAGTGATCCCCAGCATGGGAGAAAGCATCCAGGCCTGCACAGACCGCCCCCTGCCCCCTCCCCCCACACCCCCTCAGGGTCGTGCTGGTGTGTGCCTCTCCCTGTAGCCACTCAAACATCCCGCAGCAGTCTACAGCGTCCCACGGCTCTCAGCCCACACCATTTTTCTTTTCTTTTTTCTGGCCTTTTGTTTTGTCCGTTTTCATCGAAGCCGATTCCTGTGTTCCAGCCTGAGCCAAGCGTATCCCTGCCCACGCGGATCTCCGCGGACGGAGCGGATCTGCGCTGTTGGCTTTAAAAGGGAAGGACGAGTCTCAGCAAGAGCCCCCGCCATTAAGACAGAAAGGGGGGGGGGGATGGAGGCGTCCATCACACAGCATGGTGTGTAGACAGTGGTAATTACACAGAATGAGTACTCAAAGGAATGGCATGGAATGAGTACTCTGCGAGACAGTAAAGACATGCCGTGACGCTGAAGAATGAGTACCCAGAAGAACTGGGTAGAATGAGTTCTCTGCAAATAGACAGTAAATACATGTTGAGAGAACCTGAAGAATGAATACTGCACAGGATTATACAATAAATACACACCGAGTGCAACAGAAGATTGAGTACTCAAAGGAATGGGGCAGTATATGCACATTTTGAACAACTGAAGAATGAGTGCTCAAAAGAATGGCATGGCATGAGTACTCCACAGAGTGAAGCAGTAAATACACACAGTGACACTGAAGAATGAGCACTGAAAAGAATTGCTGAAAATGAAGTCTCCGCAAAGTTAAATGGTACATGCAAATTGGGAGAACTTGAAGAATGAATACTGCATAAAATAAGACAGTAAATATACACTCTGTGTAACTGGAGCAATATTTGCACATGTAGAGAAACTGAAGCATGAGTACTCAAAACAGTGGTACACAATGAGTACTCCACAATGAGTACTCCACAATGAGTACTCCACAATGAGTACTCCACAGAGTGAGACAGTAAATAGACGCTGAGTGAAACTGAAGACTGAGTCCTTGAAAGAGGTTCAAAAACACACATTAGCAGGAAGTGAAGAATGGGAGTTTGAAAGAATGGGGCATTAAATGTGCACTATGATTAACTTTAGAATGAATGCAGCAAACAATGGCAAAGTAAAAGCATACTGAGTGAATGAGTATTGGAAATCTCTGCAGGCGTGCATGCACACACCGTAGATTGTATCATTTAGCCTGGGGGGGTGCCGAGACCTCAGGGGAGTTGCTGGCAGATGCAGCAGCTCAGTGTTGGAGGGGTGGCTGGAGTGAGTGGGTGGGGGGGCTTGGCTTAACTTAGATAAAGAATAGCAGGCTGGGGGCGCTAGCGGACTCTCGCGGGGACGAGCCGGCATCATCAAATGGGCTGCAAGCCGTTTTTAACGGAGTTTGATTTACAGCGAGGCCTTTAAGTTGGGTTCCGCCGCCGACCGTGTTCCGCGGGCAGTTGGCACGGAGACGATGCCGTGGTGACGCATGCGTGGCTGACTCCAGAACACAGGGTGATGTGACACCCTGTCAGGCGTTCCGGCCAAGGACCTCCAGGGCGTCTACACGTCACCTTTTGGTTTTTAATATTCTTAATCCTTTTTTTGTCAGCCTCTCTCTCGGCGGTGCGCCCCGACCCACGGCCGCCGTCCTCCCCACATGCTCCTTCCCGGTCTCAGGTTGCTCCTTTTTTTTCCCTCCCCCACAAGGAAAAAGTTTTAAAAAACGCATGAGATATTAGAGGCTCTGTGTGTGTGTGTGTGTCTGTGTGTATGTGTGTGTGTGTATGTGTCAAACCCGGAGCGGGACGCAAGCATGGCGCCGGGGGGGGGGGGGGCTCGCTTTCACAGAACAGTACACTGTGGCGTTGGCATTTTAAAATTATTCATATTTTATTTATCCGCTGCGCGCTGTCGGCTGCTGGGCAGGCCCTTGTTTTGTGTGATATTTGGAAGTTGACCCAGTAAAAAAAAAAAAAAAGAAGGGGGTTTGGCAGGGTTCAGACGCTGCTGAGCCCTGCCAAATGCTCGGCTTGGCTCTGCAGCGTGGACCAAACCAGTTTGGTCTGGTTGTGTAGTGGAGCGGTCTGGGGGCGGGGGCTGCAGCGGCTCCAGCGAGTATCTCTTAAAGGGGCAGCGCAGAAAAGCGAGAGGGCCAGCGGGCGGGCGGGGCCTACTGAGGATCGTTCCTTCCCAATGCTGCGGGACCCGTCTGTGCGATTTCCCCCCCCCCTTCTGTATATGGAAGACGAGGGTGCTGTTATGGCTCTGTGGGGGAGGGGCGGGCGTCCGCTTATGTAACATGGCTGGGCACGGGTTTTTTAAACAGCAGTACTTCCCCTTTAATGTGGAGACCTCCTGGTTCACCTCTCTGTGCCGTGTGGGCTGTGGGTGGGGTGCTGTAGGCCCTGGAGTGTGTGTGTGTGTGTGTGTGTGTGTGTGTGTGTGTGTGTGCATGTGATAAAAACCTGATGCTTTTTACCTTGTGGGGACATTTTTCTGTTCCCCTCAAGGGAAAACTTTATAATGATCTGTAATGGTTAGGGCTGGGTAGGTGTTAAGGTTGTCATTGTTGGGATTAGGGTTTTGCTCATAAAAATGAATGGAGAGTCCCCGCAAAGATATAAATACCTAATCTGTGCGTGTGTGTGTGTGTGTGTGTGTGTGTGTGCGTCTCCCCCAGATGCCAAATGGAACCAGGAAAAGAGGAAGTTTGTAGTTTTCTTCATCAGGGACGGATGGGTGCCGGCTCAGCAGGTGGCGCTGTTGACTCACGCCACCAGGGCTGTGTGTTCGAATCCCACCTCTGCTCTGTGTGTTTTGATGTTTGCATGTTCACCTCGTGTTGCAGTCCAAAGACGCGCAGTCAGGGTAATCCACCCATGTTCCGTACACACTTGTGCAATGCAAGGTCAGCATCTTTAAATTGCAATGAGCTGGTGTCCCATCCAAGGTGTGCCTTCTGGTATAGCCCCTCCCATCCCCCAGGTCCTGCACAAGTGTTTAGAAGACAACTCAAAGGACAATGTTGGTTATTGCAGTATTTTCTTCACATATATGGTAAATGTCTTGGTCATTTGACGCTGCAACGCATTTAGCACAACTACAGCACTTGAACTGAATCAAATGGAACTGAGTGGTTAATCCAAGATGGCGAGAGCATCCCTCTGCATCCAAGGCTGGCCACTGTGCTCTCTCTCTCTCTCTCTCTCTCTCTCTCTCTCTCCCTCTCCCTCCCTCCCCATCTGACGGCCTGGTCACCCCCAGCAAGTACCCTTGTACTGCAGGATCACAATTTGCAGTTACAGCCACCATCTTAACCCCCCTCCCCCATAAACAAACAGCCCGCCCCAGCTGAAGGGTCCGGGTGGGAGAAGCGCAGCCTGTTTTCATGCTGCTTGAGGGAGGAAGTGAGAGAGAGAGAGCGCACTAGGGACCGACAGAACTATTTATTACGTTTCTGGAATTTTCCATCACTGGCAACAAACAAATAGAAAAGACTGGATAAATATGTCGGCCGCGCTGTTTATGGTCGAGCCGGGCTTTTTGGGGGCTGCCGTGAGTCTGATCTCGACCCTCATTGGCGTCGGTGAGGATTTATGGGCAGGGATCCCACCTGCTCGGGTGGGTGTTGATGGTGGCCACCATCCTGTCTCAGACGCTTGTTTTCCCTCCACCTCTCTCCATCCCTCTTCTCCGTTTCGCATGTGATCTTCCCATGTTCCTGTCGTCCTACAGGAAGCCAGCGGGTCATGCGGACAAGGAGGTGATGGCTGCCGCGGTGCTCACGTCTCTGTCAAGCAGCCCCATGGTCCTCGGCGCCACTCCCGGCACTCCAGGTAGTCCCGCCCCTCCGGGCTGATTGGCCGTCTTCTCTTCAGTGGGTGTTACCCCGGGGCTGCTAGGGTTTATAAAGTGATGCTGTGATCTCAGTTTCATAGCCGCGCTGCTGCTGGCCTTGAGCTCGCGTTTGGCTTCTCCTCGTTTGTCTAAGTGCCGCACCATCCCTTGCAGCATTTTCCCCTTTTTTTTCCCGGATGGTATCCAGCCACAACGATATTCTCCGTCCCCGACATGTAGATTGACCGGCTCACCTAAGATGGCTTTTCGCTCCCTAGACCCATTTTCCTAGACAAATACTGCATTTCTCTCTGGATAGATTCAGTGTTACAGTACCAGGAGGAAGCTCACATGACATGGGTTCGAATCCTGCCTCCACTCTGTGTGCATATTAATCCCCATGAGGCACCGACTTCTTCCCCCTAATCAAAGGACGTGGAGTTGGGCCAACTGCTTACTTATAACGTCAAATGTCTCTAATATAGTTTTTCATTTTATATCTTTAGTTTTAGCATCTCTCATGTTTTAGAATGCGCGTAAGTTAAATACTGTGATTCAGCCTTCATCCAGCCAGCCATCCATCACAGGGAAATACTTCGGCAGTTTTTAATAATTTATCCTAATTTGCATAGATAAAAGTTAATTTGGTCCTTCTTACACACGCAGACCTCCACCGACACCCTCGCCCACATGTCGCCTTTGATGCTCCTCTAGCTGCAGTACCGGAACCCGCCAGCAGGGCCTGGAAGGAGTGTCTCTCTGCCAGCTACAGCAGTTCCACCAGTGGGAACTGGAGTTGGGACGCCAGTGACCAGTCGGTGCCCTCCACGCCATCTCCACCGCTGTCCAACGACGTCAGCAAGGGCTTCCTGCTGCCTTCTCAGGGGGACGACAACGCGGAGGAGTCTGAGATCACACATTTCTTGTTTGAGGACCCCATCCCCAGAAAACGCAAGGTACCCCAGGCAAATCGGGGATGTGACTCAAGGCAGAGGCACACCACACCTGGAATCTAGCTGCTGGGATGTGTACAGTAAACCTGGGTGTGATCTAGAGGTGTGACATTGAAGTCATTGAAGTTTCTTATTCAAAGGCGGTTGCTATGATACCGAGCAGACTGTAGAAATTAAGGTGCTAGATGAGGTGTAGAACGGACCATTTTGTCTTCACACTGGCTCTGGGACTTTATAGACACGTTTTCTTGTTTTTGGTAAATATCTGGGATTAAGGACTCGTACGTGTCGTTGTGCAAGTTTGTCACATAAGTGCAACAAAATTTAGTAGCATAAATTGTAACAAAAGTTGCATTAATACATACATAATTACGCACGTGATGAAACCGTCAAACACATCTAAAATAAATGCGTTTAAAGATTATGCATATGGTAAATATATTTGCTTTGTATTGCACTCAGTTATTCATAAATAACTTTGGCATATTCCTGGCAAAGAGGTTTGCATTGTTGATGCAGTAATCACTATTTTCACAAGCTTCTCCTTGTCGCTGAAAGGCAAGAGGTCAATTGTGAATTGGCTGCTTTTCGTTAATGACTTTAATTAAACGGTATTGTTTCAATTTGGGCCTGGCGGATGAAAACAAATGTCTGTTCAGAGGTGGGTGGAGTTTGGGGAGATGCTGGTGATGGGTGTGGGAGGGGCAGTGGGGAAACAATCCCCCCCCCGGTTCGATCTGGGCTCAGGTCCCAATGCAAGGGGCCCCATCCCACTGTGTGGGGGAGGGGTGTGTCTCCGCGGGTTAGGACATGTGCCGATGATAAGAGGGTTGCTGGTTCAAATCCCGTGGTAGGTAGAGTGATTTCATTGTTTGGATCTTACGCTTGGGCCTTAACCCCCAATTGCCCCAAGGACTGACTGACCCTGTTTTCTCAGCTGTACATCATCTTGGATAACAGACAGCTGCGTCTCTCCCTTCACTGCGTGTCCTCGTCACCTCAGAGTGTCGTCAGGTATCAGTGCCCTGGAGCCCCATTCCTTTGACATTTCGCCTCGCAGTTGTGGTTTCTGTCGTTCAGAAGCCAAACTCTGCCCCCCCCCCCCCCCAAAAAAAATACAAAGACATGTACAACCTCAGGTCTCTTGGGCCAGTAAGATGGAACCCAGGAATCAGAGGCGTACGTGGAGTCAAAATAGGAGCAGCCACGGTCCCCGTCCAGGCTAGCCGAGGTATCATTTCTGTCTGGCGCACAAATCCGCAGGCCTCTCCCTGTGCAAACAGCCGCGCTCTTTGTGCGAGTATCGCGGCCGCGGAACCCAGGGACGAGTTGTGGCCTCGTATAAATACCGGCGTTTCTCAGAACCTGTTTTGAGGCCTTGTCTTGTGACCGCAGACAATGAACGTGTAAGGAGCTCGCCGATGAGATGTGAGCAAATTAATCAAAAACAGCCATGGTAAAACCTCGTTAGGGCTGATTTCTCCATGACTTTAAAAGCCAATTTAATCCCCTCATTATGAATTCAGAAGTACGAGTCACAGAAAATATTAAATTTTATAATACGTTGCGTATTAATAGCTTCATAATTACGGTATTTGACCAATTGGAGACATGAACCTGCTTGTCTTTTATGATAATGATTTTATTGTGAAATGGCTTCTGTTTTTATTCTGAGGCAAAAACCTGTAGCTAAATAATCTTTTGTTTAAAAAAACCTTGTTGCAGCCAGCGAATCATACTAGGATGATTCAATACAAATTGTTTTCTGTGTCCAGGACATATGTGTGTACTTGCATTTTTATTAATGCTGTGCCTTGATTACAATGCAGATTCAAGTTTCAGTTAGATGTGAAAAATGCACAGTCCTGGTTCCCGTGTTCTAGATTTTATGTGTTGGGTGCAGGTTCTTTGGTTCTTGGTCTTAGATCTTGGGCCTTCAGTTCTGGGTTTGAGTTATGTGTCATGGATTCTAGAGCTTAGGTCTTGGGTCATTGACTTGGGTTCTGTTTTCTGAGTCATAAGTCCTGGGTTGTGAGTCCTGGGTCTTTGGTCCTGGGTCCTGGATCTTGGGGCTTGGAACCTGGGTTTTAGGTCCTGAGGCCTGAGTGTTGAATCCAGGGCCCTGGGTGCGGCTGCACAAACACGGGTCTCCATGTCTGAGCCTTATCTGAAGCAGCTGCCCTCCGGTGGCACAGAGCACAGCCTTAAGCAGTAAGCGGCCCAGCCTGGTGCAGACAGGGTTAAACTAGAAGCAGGTAAACCGGTCCTGTTGTTTTTTTTTTCTTACTGACTGAGCGGTTCTGGAAAACAATGTGGCCACGCCCACCGAATTTCTCATCGGGGATGCTGGCCGTTTCCCTTAACTGTGCCAAAATCAGATGCACTTTTTGGTGGCGAACGCCGGTACGTTTGGAGCCCATTGGCTGTCGTCCGGCTGCTGTGGGTGTCCTCTCGACGAGTCGGCAGGACGGGAGGGGGGTGCTGGGTGTTTAGAGGGTGGCTGGGGGGGATGTAGCTGGAGGCTCTGTGTCATGACAGGCTGTTTGTTTTGAGATTCACCGCAGGGCGCAAAGTGCCCCCAGGTTCTGTCTGTGGGACTTTGTCCGGTCTGACTTTGTATCAGATTTCTATTTTCACAGGCTACGTTTTCGACAGGGGTGGCGTCCGCCCCCCTTCCCCACACACACAAACTTATTTTGGCCCTGGGAAGGGTTGGTGTCTTGCGTGGCGACATCGGCACCAGTGCCTGGTGAGCGTGCCGTTAATCCTTAACGAGCAGACCGGCCTGAGTAAACACACCCAATTAAACCCTCGGACGCACTGCGCGGCCTCGCTCCAGTGCCTTCCTTCCCATCAGCAGGGACGAGGGCAGCTTATCATTATGACTTTTCCGTTTGCCTGCGGTTGTTTTTCCACCGAGCCTCTTCATCTAGGGTTAATAATTTGCATATATATATAAACTTTAGTTTTAAATGCCTTTAAATCTCGTGACCTCTTGGTGTAATTGCCTGAAAGGGAGCATTCTTCGGATTTTTTTTTTTGTTTAACCGGAAGACTGATGTTTTATTTCACAGCAGTCCAGTTTGCTATTGAATTAGCTCTTTGACGATGTATTACCTATCCGTTAATCTGAAACGGCTTAGTTTCCTCCTGTTTAAAGAGCAGGATTTGTCGGAGATGTCCAGTTGGGGAGCTCCAACAACAGCGGCTGCTCCTGACCATTGGGTTATGGGTCCATTGCCTCAACCACTGTGCCACCTAGTGGTCATAACCGGAATTGATTCACAGCAGTCACATGGAGAGGACTGACGGTTGTAAGCAGGAGGTTTGCGACTTTCATTTTGTCTTTTGCAGAATTCCATGAAGGTGATGTTCAAGTGTTTGTGGAAGAACTGTGAGAAGGTCCTCAGCACCTCCTCAGGGATACAGAGGCACATCCGCACCGTCCACCTGGGGTGAGACTGTCTGCCTCTCGAGTGTCTGGGTAGGCAAGCAGCTTCATTTAGGAAGGAAGATCTCGGTGTGGCGGTGTTTCTCTCCGGAGCCTCTATCCCGTCTCTGCCCTCCTCCTGCGAGCACCTTGAGTAATGAAGCTGAACACTGACGCCACCTGTTGGCCAAAGGGTGACGTGACAGGAAATGGACAGGTCATGGAATTTGTTACTACCAAAAACACCCTTCGGGAGGGGGGGGTGGGATTGCTCTCTTGCAGTTAGTCTTTTCGGATGCACTGGGGGTCCCATTGTAAGAATATCAGTTTCATGACTCAGTTTAACCAGCAACCGATGGAGTCAGGCACAGGTGCTTAGTGTTGGCCTGCAGCCTTCCCAGAATTCTCAGTGCAGGGTGTCTTCTTGCCCCGCCCCCAGGCGGAACGGTGACTCGGACTACAGCGACGGCGAGGAGGACTTTTACTACTCGGAGATCGAGGTGAACATGGACACGCTGTCGGAGGGGCTGTCCAGCCTGACTCCCACCTCTCCTACCACCGCCACAGCCCCCCCTGTCTTCCCGGTGCCCGAGCTGCCCCACTCTGAGCCAGCGCACATCGCCCTGCGGTGCACGCCCTGCCCCACCCCTCTCAGCCAGTCGGCTCCCTCCACGCTCTGCCACATTCGCACTGACCACGCCTACCAGGTAATGGGCTCCCCACCAGACAGGGTAACCGTTTAATCTCGGGTGTCATGTTTCGTGGATTCTGATTGCCGGCTTTCTAACCTGATTTAGTAGATCCTCTGATTTCTGCGCTATAAAAAAAGGAACGGAAATTTCATTTACGAAATCTTCCTCCTCCTTTGGCATATTTAGCCCTGGATTCGAAGCAGCTGTTTGCCTCTTGGCTGAGAGATTCAGCTTATTAATGTGCGTTTTTAATTTAAAGTGACTTACCAAATAAAAGGACCCCCCCCCCCCCCCCCGGGTTTCTGGTACTCAAGCTTGATCATTTTACCCCACCGAGGAACACCATGCATATACTGCCTTTTTACATGGAATCTTCCTATCATAGGTTGTATTTTTTACGTTTGTTAGCTTAGCCAGTTCAGAACTTCTGCCAAAGCCCCCCCAGTGTTTGCAGCGCCCATCCAATACACTCATGTGGTTTTGTTACTTGACCACTAGAAGACCTTGTATAATCGGTATCTCGTTGACTTTTTTTTAACTAATTTAATTAGTCAATTGTGGTAATTGTGGTGAAATTTAATAAATACATGGAACGGCTGAGGTGCCCCTGAGGAGAAGGTTTGGGAGCTAAAGCGCTGTTCATCTAGCCGTCCAACTCGATATCGGTGACTTTTCGGAGAACAGAAGAAATTCGTAATAGTTTTTATTGTGTTGCTCGTAATTTTCACAAGTTCTGATGCTAAATTGCGGTTTTTGCTCTGAGCAAAAGTTCACTTACTACCCTGATAAATAGGTTTGAACATTTCTTTTGACTTTGGCACTGTGCTGTAATACATGACTTAAGAAGTTCAAGCTGCTCCAAGGTGAAATAATGCTGATCTCTGCTAATGCTAAAGTGTTATTGTGTTTTTATTCTGCCCTTTTCAGCTGCCTTCAGTGACGTCACTGATTAGCGTGGCGAGCTTTGGGGGTGCCGCTCGCTTTGGGCACCCGTCAATGTGGCCACCGCCAATTACTGCTGCATTTACATTCATGCGAAGCCAATGGACCGGCCGTTCTGATTGGTGCTCCGGTTACCGCGAGAGACCTCGGAATTTCCAGCATGTGTCGCTATAGCAACCTGCCCGCGTAGGAGTGCGGCCGTGCCCGTGGGGCTCCCCCCCCACCCCCCCTCGGTGCGCCAGCCCATGCTCATGCAAGCTTGCGCTGTGTTTTTCAGGCAGCTGTTCCCCCGAGCACTCCCGCCCGCCCCCGCTTCGTGCGCAGCGAGAGCGGAGTCAGTATTTCCTGGCAGCCCCCCTCGGTGGTATTTAAAGGGTTACCGGTGAGCTGACCGAGCCCCAGACCTTCTTCCTCCTTGTCCTGGACCTGTGATCCCCCCGGTTCCGCCCGATCTCTAGAACCCCGCTTTTCCGTCGCCCCAGCAACAGAACCTGCCATTGTTAAATATGCAAGCAGCTGCCGAATCATGTGTTACACATGTGTTTGGCTAAAGGGCCTGGCTGAGGAGGGTAAAAACTTACTGATGATCCTTTAACACCCTAAAATATCAGTGGTAATGCCTCCGCCCATCAAACTTTAGCCCTGAGTGCTTGTTTGCACGTATCATACTCTTCGAAGGCCACTCCCCCTGTCTCCGTGGGTAAATGTGACCCCCCCCCCATCACTCCTCAGCAGAAAAAAACATTGTGCTTGCCACCACTCTCCTGCATCACTTCCTGTTTCCTGCCACGGGAATCTGATCTGAACAAAAGGCGTGAAGGGCAAGAGTGTCTTCTTATTTACTGTCATTTGTAAGACGTGGTTTCGGGTTTTAACAAATATGTTATCTTCCTCTCTATTGTGTGTATGTGTGTGTGCGCATATGCAGAGGGGGGGGGGGTCTGCTTGCATGGTTAAGTGCAGCGTGCAAACTCCAGACCTGTTCCAGCGTTGGGTTTTCTGCAGGGCTGCCGCTCATGTTCTCTGTGTTCATCTCCCAGGGCCCGGCCGGCCCGATCCGGCCCATGGGCGTCGGTGAGAAGCGGCACTCGGTCCAGCACGCCACTGTGACGAAAAGCCACCCCCCTGCCTTCACTGCAGCCAAGCCCTCGACAGGAAGCAGGTTCGGGTTCCCGGCAGGGCGCCCCCTGGCGAGCCTGAGTTCTCCTGAGTGGACCGCACTGAGGAGAGGCGGCTTCGGGGATTTTGATAGTGGCCAAAATCTGTAGCTTTACAAGCATCCTGCTGGGGTCGTAGAGAGCAGCGAAACCCCGCCCCCCACCCCCCCCCCCCCTCAATTCTGATTGGGTGTGTCTCTGGGGCTCTTACAGGAAGCCACGCGGCGAGGCGAAGAAGTGCCGTAAGGTGTACGGGATGGAGAAGAAGGACATGTGGTGCACGGCGTGCAGGTGGAAGAAAGCCTGCCAGCGCTTCACGGACTGAGCAGGGCCCCGGGGCCCGCAGAGATGCGTTGGGCCAGACCCACGGAGCCCTGCGACCCTGCACTTCTGCCCCCCTCCCACCCCCACTTCCTCTTGGAGGAGATGGAGACCCTTCTCGTGATGAAACCCCAGTGCCCCCCTCCCCCCCCTGCCCTGACACTCTGTGTGCCACACCACTAGGGGGCGACCTTTCTCTGGCCAAGGAATACAGGAGGCATACACTTAGAAAACAAAAAACAAAAACAGATTTTTACAAAAAAAAAAAACAACAAAAGAAAAATTTGAGAAAAAATGACATATTTGCTTGAGCATCATTGCTTTTACATGTCGACAGTTTTTGGGGAATGTAAACGCAAAAGAAAAACGCCTACCTGACTCAGGCGATTAATCTGCAGTCTGCTGGTGTGGATTTTCTGATTTTTCTTGTCTTCGCTGAAAGACATTAATGGTGAAGATTTTCAATAAGCTCTTTTTGGATTCAAACAAAGTCCTCTTCCTGGTTGTCTGATTAATTAAGCTACTTTTTCATTTATGATCTGAAATGAATTTACATTTGTAGTCTGATACCTTGAAGCATATGTGAGGGTCTTTCTGCAGAGGAGTGATTATTTGAGCTGTTTCTTACCTTAAGCTGTTGGTATATGCGCTCAGGTGTAGCCCCATATTGGCTGATACCTGACAGACTCTTCATTGTAAATGTTCTCTGCCAGTGTTATGGTTCTTTAACGACCCTAAATAGAACATTCCAGGTCTGTTCCTGCTGGCCAAGTCTCGATGTTACAAACTTCATGACTCCTAACTGAACTTTTTAACAATTAAATTAATTTTGCTATGAAGAACACTGCATCACACTACAGTTACAGCGGATGATTTGGAATTGAATATGCTTTCCTGACGTAGGATATTCATTTGTGCTTTTTCAATTTTCGAGTGATTATCCTACAAAGTTCCAAACTCATATGAGTCCGCAGGAGCGGATTTCCTGCTTCTGCCCCCCCCCCCCCCATACCTGTAAGTGGCTTAATTTGGCTTCATTCGTCCCATAAATAGACCTTTGTATTTAAATTAAGTTGTCCTCGCCATACCAAACCGTCTCCTACGCCGTTGGTGACGGATAACGCGATAGGTGGATTGATGTATACCAACAGTTTTGACGGAAAGAGACAACGGAGAGTCTTTTTTAGGGTAGCGCCCTGTGAAAATCGTACAGTTTATTTCTTTTATGTTATTTTTTAAATTACTTGCTAAAATAATTTTCGTCAGCCGTACTTCTACCAAAGGAAAAGTCGAAGGCGTTCTCTACTTAAATTCTGAGTTCCTAAATTGCAACAAACGTTTTACATTCCGCCCAGGAATCCGTTATTTGCAAATTAAAGCTCCGATCTGAAAGCTGAACTCAGAAGGTTAAAAATTCGCTTTTTTTTGGGAAGCAAATAATATTTTTTTTAAAGCAAAGCTTTCAAATCTTTCTGCTTTCTGTATCACCAAATAAAAATTAAGCTTTCAGACCCGAAAACTGTTTTAAGGAAAATTTATATATATATATTTCTTTTTCTATACCTCTTATGTAGATTTGCACCTTTTCATAATTTTCACTGAGTTCTTCATGTAACTGCAAGTCCGCTTTTGATTTGTGGTATATGTACAGTAGTGAAACTTGTTAAGCTGAACGTCGGGCTGTTGCGGCATATAATCACAAGAACGGAAACGAAATGTTGTCTTGACAACTTTTAGCGTTGAAATGCAAGGTAATTGTTTGTCTAAATACGGATATGAAAAGCCAAGTTAGAGACTGCTGTATTTTTGATAACACGGTATTTTTGTAACATTATGCAGATGCAGTATTATGATTGTAAATGGATTATTTTTTTCTTGCAAAACATTATAGGAGATTTTTAAACGTCTGCTTTTCGGGGGCCATTTCTTCGTTTGTCGTGATCCGTTTAGAAGCAATTAATTTTTTGTGGGATTGTCACCATTCGCTGACTGGATTTGGAAATTTTCTGGCACTGAATGGTGCATCCTTTGCTTAGTGGCGCTGTAACACATTTATACAGTTACAGAAGCCTGTTAAGGAGTTTGTCTCTTATTGAAATCTATGCATTATTGTTAAAGGGATTATTTGCTTCCCATAAACATGGCTTGGTTTGATATTTGACTCAGTATATGCGCGGGTACCATAATCAGCCGTTTGATCTCATCAGCCCAAGTTTAATATCTGCTTTAACTCAGTCTTTGCCTGTGTCGCTTTCTGACGTGGCTTAGCCCTTGTGTATAATGACTCAGTTACTCTCATGTAATTATTTACCGTATTTACGCCTAACAGTGTGCGTGTCTGTGAGCCGATGTCGCTCCCTGTCCTGTAGGGTCTCTGAGCTGTGAGTACCGGGGTGCTGGAGCGGAGAGGGCACGCCCCCCCCCCCCCCCCCCCGAGCGGAGACGGCACGCCACCTCTTAGGCGTCCCGTCGCTGTCTCAACACTGGATGGGTGCTGACAATCGCAAGACAAAATCCGGACACCGGTGTTCTTTTTCGTTTTGTTTTGTCTAAGAAAGGGAAGAGTGGTGCTGGGTGGGGTTCAAAAAACAATTTAGCCCCAGCAACGGAGGCCTGTACCGGTCCCGAGTCCCCCACGCGCGCACACAGCAAACTGTGTCATGGCTGTGTCACGAGTCGAGTCGTCTTTGGAAAATTCACCAAGTGCCAATGGGCTAAGATATATATATGAAATATAAACTAATTGAATTGCACTAACTTGTACTGCACAAAGAAATGTTTTGTATGTGGAGTTTTTATATACAGCATTTGAAGAAATTAGTTTCGGTCGTCGCTGCCTTTTTATATTAAAAATACCCAGAAAACATTTTTTTTTATTGTCTGCTTTTTAGGGCGGTGAACTGGTGATAGAACGGTGTTCCTAATACAGAAATTGAGCTTTGTGTATAAAAGGAAGTTTATGCAAGATGCCAGTTCTGCTCCCTGAAGCCAGCGTTTCCATGCTTTGTCGCCATGGTCTGTCCCAACCTTGGCGGGGGCTGCGTTCACACTTCGCTCTGGTTTCATAAGTGTGGTGGAAAGGTGTTTTCTCCTTAAGCTGTGCATTTCCTCGGGAGTTTCAGTGTTGTACACCATTTCGGATATCCTATATATATTTTTTTAACCTGTTTAATGGGGAAAAAAGTATCTGGGAATCAGTACACAAGGGAAAGACGAGCTGGTTGAAACAAAGATTCGCCCCAAAAGAGGATTTCGTGTATGGGGAAATTAACAGGTTCGTTTAGAGGCAGTGACGATTCGCAATTAAAACGTATGTTTGGCGTTTTCTTACGGAGATAAAGAAACACGCGATACAATTTGCTTGTTTTTCTTTTTTTTATTTTGTAATATAAAATGGAAACTTTTAAAGATTTTTGCAGATTTTTTAAAGCAGTTGAAAAGTTAAAGTGAAGATAACTTGTAAATATTCAGTGTATATTTTGGGATGGGGTGGAACAAACAGTGATGAATGTATAAAACATCAAAAAAGAAGACTTTTCTATCTTTTTTCCCCGCTCTTTCAGATGTTTCTGTGAATGTTTTGTAGGCCTTTGTTACGTTACTTTCTGCTGCATTTTTTTTTTTTTTGCTTTAATGTGGTTTTTAATTATCTAAATCACCAGCACGCTTCGTTCCCTGTTATCCTGCTATGTTACCCTGTCGGTCCTTTCTGTTGGCCCATGAGCACACGTATTACAATGGCGCTTCTGGTCCGTGTTGTTCCGTGTAATGATAAACGCATTATTTCTCTGTCTTCTAAATCCTTTTTGTTGTTATCGATAGGCAGGACCAATTCAGATTTTGTGTGTGTGTGTGTGTGTGTGTGTGCTCCCAAAACGGCTGCGCGTGTCCTGCCCCTGACATTCCAGTCGGTGGGTCGCACGTGTCTTTGCGTCTGTCTGTAGTTGAGTGCGTATAGCGTTCCCCTGCACCCCTCCCTCTTCTCATGCAGCGGGCGGCCATAATCGCGCTGTTGGCGCCCTCTAAAGCCCAGTCAGGATATTAAGCTAACCAAACCAAACCAGGGCGCACCCAACAGAAGATGTGGTTCACGTTTGGTTCATGTTTTATCTCTTTTTCAATGTGCATAACAACACAAAATCAAACCAATGGACTTATACTGATTTGTATGGCAGCTCCATTGAGCGCTAGACTCTTGAATCTGTGCTTCTGCCGTTTCTGGTTTAAGTGCTTTGTGTTACTGCATTGTTTCTTTTCTGAGAGATGTGCTGTCAGTGTTTGAGTCACGGACTCATGAGAAACTGGCATCGTGTTGTGATTGTACTCAAATGGCCGAGTGTCGTTGGATCAGTCTGCATTTCCGATACCACTTCCGTGCTGTCAGGTTCCCTGACGGACTCCGCGGTTTCACTGGACTGTGTTGATGGGGCCATCGGTACAGGGCGGAGCCGAATGGGTCATCTTTGTGACAGCCAAAAACGTAGAACCAGAATTCTCTTCCAGTTGGATAATCACATGGTTTTTAAATAAACTTGTGTGGAAAAAAATGTCGGTGTTCGTCTAGTTCATTGGGGGGGGGGGGGGGGGTTGTACATTGCAGAAAGTACTCTGTTGTCTCTCCAGATCATGGGAAGTGAACAAACAAGAAAGAACAACGGTGTTTGAAAACCAAAACGCAGAACAAATACTGGCGCCTGTTTGATCTTGCTGGGGTGACGGTACTGAAGTAGCGTCTGTCTTTGTAGGGTCAGAAGAGACCCTGGTTTTGCGTCTTACCTCATCACAAGATCGCTTTCACGTCGCAGTTGAATTGCTGGGACGATGCAAGTTTTCTGTCCGTTTTCCCCACAATGTGTTAGGAAGACCACTCGCTGTTACTCTGTCATAATGGGACTCTTTCCATGCCGCAATACTTACCACAACGACTCGGGGTGCCAAAAGCAACAGCGATCTACAGTCTTACCTTTTGACATGTGAAGACAAACCGGAGTCGCGGATAATATGCGCATGTAATATGCACTGCCAGCACAGACACCCCAGTGAAATGTAAAGGTCACAACTAACTCTACTTGTTTTTTTTTCCTTCCCTATTTGTTTATTTTCTGCCACCTGTTAAAAGCTTTCATAACGGGGGTCTGTCGTTCAAGTGTGACTCAAAACCACGGAGAAATATTCACCTCTGACAAGTCCTTATTGCGGAACAGCTGGCGGCCGCAATACAGGCTTCGGCGGGGGTGTAAGCGAGAAGGGCGTGCTGGGAGGGGACTGGGATTTTTAGGAAAGAATTGCCGGCGTCGAGGCAGACAGACCTGCTCCCGGAAGCTTTACTACCACTCTGAATCACCAGAGGGTTTAACCTCGTTAAGGTGCACATGTGTTTGGGGAATTTGACGCGTTAATTAAATATCAGCGTTTTATCAAATAGCAGGGCGCATTTCGCATTTTTTATTTGTTTGTTTGTTTATAAAAGAGGTTTTCTACAGGCTCACTATTCTCCTGCAATGTTCACTGCCTCTCATGTGACACTGATTGCACGCAGTTAACATTGTCTAGCCTGTGTTGTCTTGCCCTGGGTAGGATGATGAACAGAATCACGTAACTTGGCGACGGGAGTAAGACATGTAGAAATTAATTTTGGTGAGGTTATCAAACAGATCTGGGGACACACTCTTGGGGAGGGTGTGAGCTCTCGCGTCAGGTCCGGATGGGAGCTCTGGTATTTATATGGGCCTGAGTGTCTGTTTTCGTTACTCAGAAAGGATCGCGTAGTTAAGGGTTGCCAACTTTAGTCAGGTAGCTGGCGTGAGATTTTCAATTCGAGACGCGTTTACATGTATGTAAAACTTTTATTACTTTGTAAATATTCTGTAGGGTTTGCAAACTGCCCCAAACACTTTTGATACAGCTAGTTTTAAGTTTAGAATGGATTCATGTACATTTGTTAGATTTATTGCGTGAACGGAAATCAAAAAGCGTGAGTGTGACGCCGGACGCCTGGACGAGGACAGTCTGATACAGAAACAGAGCGAGTCTTTTTTTCAGCAGCAATTTCCAATTTATTGAGACTGATTGGTTTTGCGAATAATAGTCAAGCTAATCCCACTAACATGGAGTTAAGAAGAGACGCAGACACACCACGGGTGCGCCTTCAAATCTACACGCGTTTCATGTTTCAACTAGAAAAAAATGTGATGATCAGTACTATCATACATATACAGAAAAAACAGTACAACGCACCGTTATCTTCATCCACTAATTGCGATAACTAAATCGGTTTTCAATTATTCAACATTTCTTCATTGCAAACACAGGTTGATATAGTTATAAAGTCAGTATCATAATGAACTGTATTCCTCACAGAGAACTCTAATCGCTTCAAGTGTGATCCTTCTCAACCAAGGACTTCTTGAAACGTTTTGGAAAAAATAAATAATATATCATTTATATATAATCATTTATATATAATGTGAAGGTATACACACAACACTCTTAGTAAATAACAGAATCTAAAATTAAAAGAAGGAATTTGAAATATATAGCATAATCTAGAAACAACCATATCTATGGCTTCATGATTTGCACATACGTACTGAATCAAGCTATACGGGTAAAGAACTGAACTTAATTTCTTATTAAATACTCTTTCCGTCTGTAATATTGCAAATAGTTCCAGTTTGCATTATGTGAGACCAACCAGAGGTGTGCAGAGGGTCCAGCGGAGCTTTGGTTTAACAGAGGAACAGAAGGGCGCACTGGGAGCCTCGTGAGCCGGCGGTGGCCCGGCTCCTCGCGCCTGGCGGTACCACCGCGGCCCGCTATCCCGGTATTCCTTTGGAAAGCCAGTCCGACTCGCTGCCTTGTAAACAAACCTCTGACCAGCTTCCATGTTTTTGCAGCAACCAATCTCAGTTACACCACTTTAACATAGGCTATATCATTCGGTATAAGGAAGGGAAAGACCCTTAAGTATTAAGAAGGAATATATCCAGGCACATCTACTGGGCTGAATTAATAATTCCTGAATAACAACTGATTCCATCATTTAGTTTAAAACTCTGTAATTTAGTCAGTTAGTCTGCATGTAGGCATTTAGATACAGCGAGTTATACAGAGGTAAAAGAAACATTATTCTGCATGGTTTTTGATGGTCAAAGCACCAGTGGTAGACTAATAATAATTATATTACTCATAACATTAATAACGATTTCTATAAAAAATACTAGCTGTACACTAATTTATATATTTCAGATATTTTTATCATCAGCAATAAAACATTTTGTGGAATTATGTCACGTTTTCCCCGATATATTTATGTTGATTATAAACGATGTATAAACAATAAATAGTTTTTTTTGTTGAAAAAAAAAATCCCAGTGCCGAGTGTAAATATGTATTAAGACTGAGGATCCGAGTTTCACATTGACCAGGGCAGGGCGATACAGGAGCTCGTCAGTGGGGCCCGCGGCGATAAGGCCAGGATCGCGTCTACTTATCCGGTTCAGTTTGTGCTTGACACAACACTAGCCTGCTCCACCACTCTAAAATCCTCGCGACATAAAAAAAACCCAATCCGAAACAACAGTCGCTCATATGAACCCCTCTCCGCTTACAATTCTCACCTTGACGCATGCGTAACGCATAGAACTTGAACCGTCAAAAACCGGAAAGCAAAGCAAAACGAATTTCAAAGCTTTGAACCTGCACACCATCTGGTCAAACAAAAGCACTTAATGTATACAACGTATGTTAGTTATTTTTGGTATAATATTCATTATTTAGTGTATGTTAGTAATATAGAAGCATGTGCGGTAAGAGCATATATCTTTCCGACAATACATAACCAATAAATTAGCATTTCAAAAAAATCCTCTCTTTGCAAAACAAATACAAATACAAAAAAATAATTACAACAAAAAAAGCATAGAACTGGCACAATTAAAAAGTTTGAAAGCCACACGGCTTTGCTGTCCACAACAAAGGCGAAGTATAAAAGCTTTCTTTTTACAGATAGAAAATATTAAAATGAAACACGTAATAAAGCTTAGCATCCAGCACTTAATAAATCAGACCGGTCTCACTCCCAATGTCAAATATCCTGGCACAAACAGAGACGTGATCTCAAAATAAAAATAAACTACACAACAATAACCATTTGTGCCTTTAGGACTGACTGAACTGAGAGGAAGGAATGTCTCATTAAAAAACAGTTATTCCATTTAAAACAACGTTCAATAAATAAGCCCTGGAATAAAATCAAAAGTCACTTCATAACAGCCCACTTAATGTATTACATTTCAAGCAAAGCAGCTTGTTTTTTTCTGTTTTTGTTTATGTTTTGTGACTTTTTTTAAGAGGAAAAGACATCAGTAAAGGTTTCACTCGGAAATAAAATGAGACAGCTCCCCCCCCCCCCCCCCCCCCCCCCCCCCCCCCCCCCATAAAAAATACATAAACAGGTGCATATCTGAACAACAAACGTAAATATGAAAATTAAGTGAGTAAAAAATAGTAGGTCCATGAACATTTGCGTTCTTTATCGAGGAACACCGAAACACCCCCAGAAGAGTGAACCGGGGAGAGAGACAGGAAGAATATTAGATAATTAAACGAGTCTCTACAGAAAACGGGACTGGCGCCCACATTTCTGTGAGCCAGCGATCTCTGGGGGGACCGCAGCTGATCTGGACCCTCCACTCCTCCGTCCCCCCTCCCCACCCTCCCACGTTAAAAAAAAGGGTGGAGTGTGAGAGGTTAAAGGCAAATTTAGTATTCCCTTACCCTCCCCCTTCACCGGGATGGAGACTGTGGTCCGTCTGGAAAACAAAACAAACAGATTAAGAGCAGCCATCATCTTCCATCTAATGACCAATTGCCACAGAACGAAGGAGTGCATGGGTATTACTGCTCTCAGATCTCCCCATCTCTCTTTCTGTCTCTCTCACATTTCCCTCTCTTTTCCCCTGGTACACATCATACCAGCTTAGGAGCAAAAAAAAAACTCCTCATGTCTGTCACCGCTGATCTTCACTGCATAATATTTGTATTTACAAATGTATTTTTCCACGTTCCTTAATAGCAATTAATAGAACCGCGAAATCTGGCAGATTCTGGCAGAGGAAAAAAACGTTTAAAAAGGCAAATCTGCAGAAATATAGATAACAGTCATTAGGACATATATCCTTAAGGTTGGCGTGGTAACCTAGTCCTCAGTGTAATTAAAATAAAATGTAAACCACGGAATCTAGGAACTGATAGGAATCTGTTTGACGTTAAAGTGCAAATCTGGGGCAGTTTTCAGCAAGACAACGTGCGTAAAACCGCTGAAAATTACCAGACACCTACAGTTTTGCAATACAAACACACCCTCGTATCGGGGGACGGCTTACTGCACGGCCGCCGGGCTGCGCGCTTCTCGTTTTAAAAAGTAAAAGCGTCATCTCTCCGCGACCGGCGACGGCGAAGCCCCGCGTTCACAGAAGACACGTGAAAAGCCTCCGGGGCCGGCGCGACGCGAAATGCCGGAGCGACGCTCAGCATCACCTATCTGACTCTCCACGGAACACTTCTTCGGAAAAAAAACAACAGAAACGAACGAACTGAAAGTAGCCAGCATCTCCACCGACGCAGATGAGATGTCGCACCTGGCGTGGTCTCTAACGTTGTGGGGTCTTCTCCTCAGCCCTGGGGCTCTTATCATACGAATTTGAGATTCCACCCAAAAATAAGAGCTGGACTAAGAGATCCCGGTGAAATCTTTGTCACTACCAGCGTGGTTCTCCCCTTCCTGTGCCGATCGCTCTCCTCCTTGTCATTGTCTAACATGGCGTCCGGTGAGACATTCCTGAGTGGTTCTTCCACTTGCTGCCATCCTCGTCCCCGTCCACGTCCCCCATCATCTCCCCGTCGGCCAGCATCTCCTCGTCGCCGTCGGTGGGGTCGTCCGGAAAGCGGTGATCTCCTGGGTACAGGTCCTCCTCGGGGGAACCCTCCTCGCCCCCGTCGCCGCTCTGGTCCAGCAGGGCGGCCATGCCCCGCCCGGAGCAGTCCTGCGCAGACGCCGTGGCGACGGGAGCCGTGCTTGATGCCAACACTGGCGGCCGACATGAACACGCGGCTGCACACCTTGCACACGTACTTCTTGTCCTTACTGTGCACCTGGCAGGGTGGGGGTGGGGGACAGGACACAAACATTCGTTCAGTTTACAACCCATTGTGTAGTAATATTTATTCATGAGCCGTTACTATTGAATTCCGTGCAATAGCCTATTTCCCCCTTAAATTATTTGCATTATTACTCTTTATTGTCATTTACTATGTATTGTTATTGTGTATTAAAATGTTTTTTGCGGGTTTAAATTATGTGTTGTGCTGCTGTGAATATGTGGTTTTCTTTGGGATTAATAAAGTATCAATCTTTCTGATGTCAACATACCTAATCTGAGGACGGACAGAAACACCTAATGTTGAGTGAGATTTTCAGTTTGAGGCAAATATGCACACACACGGTCATTTACATGTATGTAAAGTCTTATTACCTTTTAAATCGTCTGTATGGTTTGTAAACTACCCAACGCTTTTGAATGCAGCTAATTTTAGGTTTATATTGAATAAAATAGATTTTGCCGTAGGATGTCTTGCTTGTGCCGTGAGTGTCACAACGGATGCGTGAGAGTTGTTAACCCTGCATACCAACACGTACAAACATGCATCCACTCATAAAGCAGATAAACAAAAACGTTTTTCAGACTAAAAAAAATATTTACAGAGGTGTTCTTGGGGAAGTTATCATAATGCCAACCATTTTCTAGGTTCGTTTTTTTTTCTTGTGGAGACACGTACACATGAAGTTAATAAACAGAATGTATTGGTACTCCCGTTTTTTTTTTTTTTTTGGGGGGGGGGGGGGGGGATGCCCCTATTTTTCTTGGGTTTCTCACATTATCCACTTTCATATATGCAAAATGTACACATACATACACACAGAACTGGTTAGAAAATTGAGAACAAAGAAAATGTTTTGACACTTTTTAAGATAACATTTAAAAAGATGTTTTTTCTTGGGGATATCCCCATAATATCCATATTTATATTTATGTGCGCAGAATGTACAACACGCACATTATACAAGCGTTATAAAAACCGATAATTAACAAAATGTGTCAACACTTTTAGTTTTCTAAGCGGGGGGGGTGACATTTAAAGATAGGGTTATTTCTCATGGGTATGTCCCCACATGTAATTTATTAAATGTTTATTTTTCTCTCATAGAGACATTCCGCCGTTGGGGAATTACGGGCTGAGTCAGCTCGGAATCTGCGTAAATATGATTTAGTCGTCCCACGCACCTGCCTGGCTAGTCAAAAGAGAAATGTACTCAAAAAATAGGAAATAATCACGCAGAGAGGCAATTATAGGAGCCATCTCCAATCTTCCAGAAATAAAATAAACACTGGAATAATTAAAATCCATCCCGGGATATTTTTCTGCAGCCCCATTAAGCCTATCTCGCGGCACCCCGGAGAGAGTCCTGCCGTTAGTAACGCGCGCTGGGTCCCCTCATTACCGGGGCTTGCTGTGTACGGCGACCGCTTTCGCAGTTAACAGCTGGGTGTGAGTGACACAGATGCGGCTCGGGGCAATCGGGTGGGGGGGAGGCTGCACAGGAACCACGGAGTGTCACAGAGGAAGTCGACCTGTGCCCCGACGCAATGGCATATTGGGGGAAAACGCTGGGAAGTCAGTAGGGGCTCACTGGGAAGCCTGCAATGAATGCGGCAGGACAGGTTTTATCCTCCAAGCGGCCAGTGCCTGCTGTGTTTGGAAGACCCCTGATATGCCGAATCCTCCGCGGAGGCCTTCCGCCAATCTGGTCACGTTTTAGCAAAATCACGCCCCACCTGAGTGTGTCCTCTCCCATAAAGCTGTAGGGTGACACCTTTTGCGATGAAGGAGTGCCTTTAATCTTTTACAAACCAAAGCACATTTTTCTGTTTGTACCACAGGAAATGTCCACACACTGAACTGGAAACTCAGTAGTGTAGCTATGTGCCTATATTGTTTTCCCTGAGGACCAGTAAAACAGAGAGTCATCACAGCATTAACAGGCATGGCCGTCGCGGGAGTCCTCTCTGCTGCCCTCTAGTGGCACCTTGCGGCACTGCACCTACCAGCGTATGCCTCTTCATGTGCTCGCGGCGGGTGAACTTCTTGCCACAGATCTCGCAGGGGTACGGCCTCTCGCCGGTGTGGGAGCGCATGTGCTCTTCAGGATGCACTGGTGCATGGCAGAGAAGCTGCAGTACGGACACTTGAACTTCTTCCGGATGACGGTGAAATCGTTCACTGCGGGGAGGGGGGGGTGAGAAAACACAAAGAGAGTGAGCTTAATCCTCAGGGGTCGAACTGTCCACCTACCGCTGCTGTCAGAACCTGGGGGCGATTTCCCCCCCGTCGGCGTGAAATGCTCGAGTGGAGTGCCCTGTTTTTCGTTTGTTTATTTGCAGTCTCTTAAGCCAATTATCCTCTTGGTCTAGACCTGCACAGAGTTAAGACGCCATAAAGAAGGTCAAGCCCGCTGTTCTCACCGTGGCCCGAGTGGCAAAGCCCTCTGTGTGGCAGGGCGACAGAAGGCCCGGCACCTTTCATGCTCACGCGAGTCTCTTTTTTTTCTCCCTGGTGATTCCTCTGCTTCTGGGACAGACGCCCTGTAATCCCGCGTCCAGAAGGTGGAGCTAATTCTGTTAAATCTGCCCGAGCCTACGACTGTCCCCCCACCCGTTTCTAAGGAAGTTCACGTCACGACAACAGCAAAGCAACTCACTTTTGGTCTGGTTAGTGAAAAAAAAATAAAAAAACGACAAGCCAAGGTCAGCGTCCTTTAACCCTTTTTATGCCAGTTTATTTGAATACAGAAACTACAGAATAAAACACATACTTTAAAAAAATACATTGTCTTCTAGATCATTCTGAACATCAAGCAAAGACTATGCTTTATAAAATAGTACATACTTTTAGAATATACAAAAATCACATAAATGCATCGCTGTCCCGTCATAAATATTATCAACAGTAATTTGCTGCTAACACTCTTCATATGAAACAATCTGTATTAATTTTATTTGCTTTCACTAGAGAAGTACAAGTGAGGAAACATAAAAATGCATCTATTTGTCCTGAGGGCGATTTTCTTTTTTTTTTTCTTTTGCATTAGCAATTTCCTTCCAGCAGAGTTTGCATTCGCACAGGACAAGCAAGCCTCCGCCTTTTTTAAGAAATCCGCACCTCGTTCTGAGGCACTGCTGTGACTCCAGACTCTGACTCTCACTCTGACTCACCAGGCTAGGCAGGCGGTTACCATGTTACTATTTTACACACGGCTTCCCGGAGAGTAAGGCGGGGCTAAGGTCGGGAAAATCGGCCTAAAATGTCACTCATGGCAGAATCCTGAACAGCAGGCCGCAGGTAAATCCGACGCAGACACATATTCACATGCTAAATGCATGCTAGCCGCGCCACATGCTAAGCCCCAAACCCAACCACATCAACCTAGCATGTGTGTCTTTAGTCAGACACCAGCTCCGGGCATCAGGAGAGTAACTCTCAGCGAACAAGTCAGACCAGCAGTTCGGTAGCAGTAAAAGTTGAACCAGGGATTAGGAAGCGTGAACGGAAGGCAAGCCCAACTCTACAGGTTGTTAGCTACTGTTTGCTAAGACAATACATGCTACTGCCACAAAGAAAACAAAAGTAAAAGCTAAAACATAAAAATAAATACATAATAATAAAAAAAATAATACGCAATTTCCAATCGGTTCAGAGTCAAGCGACACTGCAGCAGCGATCCGCTTTTTTTTTTCCCGTAAGAGAGGTAGTGCATTAGATGCTAACGCGCTAACGTCCGTGACTCTAAAGACGCCACTTGGGCATGTTGTCCCCGAGACCCGGCGTCCGCCTTCGCACGAGTCACAAGCGTGCGACCTAAAAAGACTCTACGACGACGGCGAGAGTGACCAGTCTCATTTTTCATGGAGAAGATTTGGGGAGTAGCAGTCTAAGCAACACGGTACGCTGGGATCACCGGAAGGGGAGGGGTTGGCAGTTTCTGGATTCTACTTCCTCCCATTTGGCTGATTAAATGAAATATTCTGTGTGTGGTTCTGATGGGACCCGGTGACGGCGAGGCCCTCGTTCCCGATTGGGAGCAACCTCAGGATTCCAGTTCAGCCGCCTGTATGATGGTCATTCATCTCCGACCGGTGAATTGAAGGACTTCATACCCAAACAGAGCAGATAGAGATGCTGAAGGAAACATGTTTAACCATTTAAAATCATCCAGGCCAACTTAGCTCAGCCACCCCCCCCCCCCCCCCCCACCACCACCACCGCATGCCGACATCAGCATGAGGTCACCTAACAGTTCAAAAGAGGTCACTTCCCTCAGCCCCGCCCACTGGGCCCTCGGCTCCCCGCCTTCCTCCTTTATCCGAGGTCACAGGTCAAACAAGGTCGGGGGCCTCGCAAGCCAATTACCGTAATTATTCAGTGTGGCTGAGACAAAGGCATCGAGGACAGCGACCGCGCGAAGCAGGATTTGCTGCAACAAAGCGCAATCCTCTTCCATCGAACAAACAGCACAAAAAGATGAAAACGGGAATGGAGCAAGGCAATTGGGGGGGCGGGGGGGGGGTGCCGGCACGCGCTGTCACGGGACTCGTGGGGTTTCTGTTACGGACCCCCGGAGTGCAGGTTTCTGGGTGGGGGGGGGGTTAGAGATGGTGATTGCTCACGCCACACGGTAGACGGAGCAGCACCCAGAGACGTAGTGGTCGTACACAGCCGACGCGATTATGCACGAGTAAGAATCCCACAGTTGAACCTGATCAAAAATAGATTGGTTACTGATGTGCATAGTGATTGCTCTTGTCAAATATTAAAGAGGACCAAAAATATAAAATGTCAAGCCCAGAAATAGAGTCTTTAATTCGAAATACAAAATATACAAATAAATACATTCTTTGTACGAAACGATAAACAGTGCTTTGCATATATTAAAATGGACAATCCTGACAAGAGCGACGGTTGGGTTTTTAGGAACCGGCGCCGGGAAAGACCACAGCAGACAGGTCGAGTGCCTGGGGGCATCAGTCATGGGCTGGGCCGGGCCCCCTCCGTCTTCAGCAGCTGCATGTCCCAGAGATGCCCAGCCAGGGGTCGGGACTGACAGCACACCTTGGTATGAGTTGCCAGGTTCTTCTGGGTGCTGAAGGCCTTGGCACAGACTGGGCAGGCAAAGACGCGCTCGCTGGAGTGAACGGACGATAGGTGCCGGTTCAGGTCGGTCCGGTCGCGGAAATTCTTCAGGCATGAGACGCAGCGCATCATCTTCTTCTTGAAGTGGATGGTCTTCTCGTGCCGGTCGGCGTTGGATTTGAGGGTGAAGCTAGCCGGGCACTGCGAGCACAGGTAGCGGGCGGGCGGCTCGGCGGTCACCAGGGGGCGCCGCACGTCAAAGCAATCCAGGGACAGGGCCACCAGGGACAGGGTGTGCCCATACTCGTGCTCCTTCAGCTGCTCCAGGCTGCCGAACAGCCGCTTGCACAGGGAGCAGGCCAGCCCCCGGGGCCAAGTCGCCTGGCTGCTCTGCAGCTCCCGCCGCGTCCGGCCGGCCCTTATCCGCCAGCGCCATCTGATCCTCCTCTCCTGGTGGCTGGCTGCCCGTCCAGACCTGGGGCGGAGCGATCCGTGAGTGGCCGGGCAAGGAGAGCGCAAAAACAAGGCTTACCATGCGTCTCGTGGCATCGGGGGAGGGAAAAAACCAAAAAAAAACCACGCGGGCCACACGCGACGCCTGGCTCTCGTACCTGAAACCCCCGCCCCGAAAATGCTCTTCACACTCCATCATGGCCTGTAAGAAAAATACAGGGGGGGGGGGGGTGTTAGAAGGGCCCCGCTGCTTTAAAAAGCAAAATGTATTAAAAATCTTTGCCATGCAATAACACAACACACACGCACACACACACACACACACACACACACGCCTCACACACACATAAACGGATAGAAAGAAAAGACTCCAAAAGAAAAAAAAAGCAGGAAAAAAGAAAGAGTTACATAAGACGTTATATTTTAATAAGCGCGCTGATGAACGTACAATGGCAATTATTTATCAGTGTGAATGAAAGTTCTTGCCAAGCTTCGATTGTCTGGCATTCTCACACTTTTTTTTTTTCCTCCCAGAATCCTGTGCACTTCTACAACAGGTCGAGAAAGAGAATACTCTTTGTCTCTGGTGACAGGAGGGGGTATTCAATATTTGCCTGCCTCTGCCGGGGGATGCAAATTGGGCTGGACGCTGCTGTTTGCTCGTCCCTGGTGTGGTGTAGGTACATCTCCCCCTCTCCCCCCTCCACACACACACACCCCCCACTCTGAGGACACCTCACATGGACTAACAAACAGATGGCCAGAGACGGAGACAGAGGAGCTGCTCGGACGGGTGGTCCGCAGGACCCGGTTCTGTTCCAGCCAGCGAGGTGATGGCAGTGTCCACAACTCAGACCGAAACGAATGG